>NC_141906.1:36493841-36796872 GCF_057802395.1 Ceratotherium simum simum
ACTGCCCTCTGAGAGCCCCCGATTCGGACCTTATTTGGCATCTTTATCCCTCAATGTCCTTTGTCATCAAGATAAGTCTTTATTTCTCTTTGTAAAGTGACAGCAGAGATCTGGAAAGATGAAGAATATTTCCCCACTGAGCTTCAAATAACTCACTTTTAAAGCACTTCCATAATTCTTACTGCGGCCATGAGGTTGTGAAGCCCCGTTATCTCTGACCTTGGCCTTTCTCAGCTCCCATGACCCATGAGGAAAAAGGTCACTGGCTGACCTTCTTTCACTGAACCAACATTTACCGAGAACTTGCCAGGTGCCAGGTATGGTGCTGGGCTGTAGGGATTTATCAAAGATTTATTCACTCAATAAATAACAAGACAAATATAAGCTGGTTTTATTCATTTTAATAGTCTTCTCTTCTTTTTGAAAGCGGTCAACAGAGTGAAAACATATTTAGCAAGCTTGATATTATATTAGGCACCTTTACCACCCCAACTCTTAAAGAGTCTTTGGATCTCATAATATGGAATCCAGAGCAACTTTATTACATGACTCCAGTCTTGATAGACAGAAATATTTTGAGCTAAAGTTCAGTATGGGATAATTTCTATCATTAGTGAAAAGATCTGTCTACAGTTTATTGTCTTTAGCTTACACTAAAAAAGCAGAAAATACACGCTTGAGGTGCGAATGCACCATGTATTTCATGATTAGTGGAGACTGTTTGCAATTGACCTTGCAAATTACACTCTTCACATCTTGAAGGGAATTTATTTTGCCAGAGTGTTCAATGGCTTTTGTTAGATTTGATCTGGATACACAGAAACATAAACGAGAAATTACATGCTATATAGCCGTCTTTTCCTCTCTACATAGCACTGAGTCAGTAGAGAGTGCAGTATGGTAACTGAGGTAATTCACTGAATTAGTTGGCTAAAAAGGGCCCAGCTATTCAATTTGGGAGATTCAAAAGAGTTGAGGAATAAATTTGAATTTGACTTGAGATATCAACATATACGGTATGAGATATAATGTGTCAGACGATGGCAATTGGGGGCCTATGGAGTTTGGCCAAGCTATAGAACCGGGAGATCCTGAGGTGCTATCTGGAAGTCAGAAAGCAAGGCCCAGCCTCCAGGGAAGGGGTTGGCAGGACCAAGGTGAAGGTGCCAGATCCATAGCAGCAGGTTGTTGGCACTAGAGTCCTTTCTCAGTGCGGCTGGAGTCAGAACCTGAGGCCCTAACAGCAGCCAGTCTGGAAGCACAATGGTACCTTGTAGTGGACAGATAACTACCACGCCCTAGGGCTCCCGAAAGTGCCCAATTTTGCTCTTACACATGCACAGGAGCGTCTGGTGGGCAATCCACAGACTATATCTAGATGTCATGTTTTATTGGAGAGAATCACTTATTCTTCTACCAGGCCAGATTCTCAGAGGCTCAGGGACGAGTCAGGGCAGAAACAGCAGAGCGCGTGTTGCTATCAGGGCAGGATGGAGCTGACATGTGCTATCAATGTTTTGTAGAAGAGATAAAAGGCTCAGAAAAGTTGTTGAACTTTTGAGTTCATGTAACAAGGGGTGTAGACACTATTTGGAGTTTATGAACTTACCTGTTATGCAATTTTGCCTCTCATTTGTTCATACATATGTGCATGTGTTATATAGATATATCTTCCCTGGCACATAGCATACACTCCTTAAATGATAGTATAGTGAATGAATATATGATACAAGTTTGAATTTAGCCTATGTGGATTAAAGATAGCTATTTATTCATTCACTCAATAAGTACTTTTTGCCTGCCAACTATGTACCTGCAGTACACTAGTTTTTGGGTCTATAGCAGAAAACGAGGCAGAAAAAGTACCTGCTCTCATGGAACTTACATTCTTGTAAGCAGAGGAAGTAATAACCAAGATTCAAATAGTTAAACAAGATAATTTCAAATAATATACATGGCCTAAAGACAATAAAATATGGTACTGTGATAAGAATTTTGCCTCTATATCTACATAGAATCACTTATGACTAAATACAGATTAATAAAACATGAAGGAGACAAATTCTGCCTCCTAGATATAACAGTATATCTACCATTTATATTCTTTTCCCTAATCACATTTTCTAGTTTGCCTGCTATATCACCTTCTCTTTCTGTTGCCCCTAAAAAAATTCATCTTATTTGCCCAAAATATATCAGTATCATTTAATTTTCATCAGCAATATATTTGAGAGATATGTAACAGCTGAAATGACCAAATAGAGGAAGAGCAGTAGGGTGAGCTTTGGGTCAAGGCTGAACTTTCCCCTTCAGAGCATTAGGTTACCCAACACCGATGTATGGCTTGTGCATAGTTGGTGCTCGATAAAAATTTCTTTTCCCTGCACCAAGAGAATAAGGAAGAACAGTATATTTTTCTCCTAGATATATCCACGGCTCCTGACCTTGCATTATGCACAGATTAGGTTCCAAAATACGTCAAAACTGTCAATTCACAGATTTCTTTGTCAGCCCGTTGCACACAACAACTTAAGCTCAATATGACTTAGGGATCACTAGAAGGTTATTTTGTGTAAAGAGTCTATTGAAAGCAGAAATTTGATTTATAGAAAAAGGAATCTTTTTTGCAATATTCTAATTTCTCTTCTTCTACTGAATGAAAAAACAGACAAACTCGACCTTTAATTCTAGTTTGGAAACTCACGTTGATAGCTATTAATGTCACCATGCCTCAGTTTTCTTGTTCGTAAATAAAGGGATGCCTAATTGCTTTGAGGTTCAAAAGTAATTACATGTTCATGCATACTCACATATATAAAATATACAACACAATGCTTGGCACATAGTACACGTTCAATAAAATTTCTTCCTCTGTAAGGAGCTCTGGCTTTAATTTCACACAAGTCACAAACTGAAACACTAAAGATGAAAATAAAGAATATAAAATTAGAGAACGTGTAATTTACTCAAAGCGCAAGAACCATTAATTGCCAGTGATGGTTCTCATTAAACTAGTAGCATATGTTGCTATTATAAGGATGTTTGTCATGAGCTCCTCAGAGGTCTATTAACAATAAAATCCTATTATTCCAGATGTTTCACATCCATGTAATACACCCACAATAATTAATTTCATATGCACTAAACTCATAAATCCAGAAAACTGGAAAGACACGTTACTCACCACAGAAGTCATCTTATATTCTATTTATAATCAGACTGAAATGCTAAAAAATACCATTAATTACAGGGAAACCCACTATCATTTTTCATTATCTCTAGAATGGACTATGAATTTTAAAATAATCCATTACCATTATAAAGACAGCATCTGAACAAACAACGAGAAGAAGAAAGTTGTTGCCACAGCTGCTACAGTAGCCACGGCCACTCCTCCTACTGGCATTATTGTCACTGCTTGCTGCTGTCTCCACCAACTGCTATTGGCCAAGCCCCCACTTTGTCCCAGGAACTGTACAAGGTGCTTTACGTGTGTCATGCTGTCTTCCCACGTTACAAAGTTGCCTCCCCACAGCAATAATAAAAGCTTTCACTTATTGTATGTGTGACCCCATCTGTCAGATAGCCTGAGATGGAGAAAGATAGAAAGGGGCTTTCCAACATAGAGTCTGAAGGTCAACTACTGCAACCTCCACTCGACGCTGCAATCCTCCTCACCGAAGGCTTGACGGATAACTCGATGGTCACCCAGCACTCGTGAAACCCTGTACCTCTTGAAAGCAGAGATCCATCTTCCCTTATATTCCTAGCACCTGTCATGCACTCTGGTATATAGAGTCAATGTTTATTAAATGACTATTTATTACATGGCTGGAGAGCGTGCAAATTTGGGCTATGGAAGGATAGTAACCCAACAAATGAGATTTCAAGTTTATGGTATTGAGGATTAACCATGGGTAAAGACAGCATCCAGAAGAAATCATTCATTGCTTTCAAACCCGAGACTGGAACTGCTACAACAGCAACCATATCACGTAAATAATAGCTATGTTAACAGTTAATATTTATTGAGAACAATCTATGTGCCAATCACGATACTAAGAACTTTGAATCCTCATAACAACTGTACAAGAGAGATATTCTTATTATCCCTGGGCACAAAGAATTTAAATAAGAAAGATCATACAGCTAGTAAGATACAGAGCCAGGATTCACAGCAGGCATCTGGTCCCAGAGCCTGCTCATCACCACTACATTACATGCCACTTGTGAATTCAAGCTCAACTAATGGGATACCGTGGAATTGGGGGTTATCTTATCTATTTATAGCTTGCCTATTACACGTTCTTACACCATGGAAAAATTAGCTAGAGGACTAAGCTGTCTGTGCCTGATTGTAGGAATCAGGAAAAGTCAGGAAGGAAAAGACACCAATGGAGAGGCTGGCAAGGCTGGATGCCACACACCACACTGCTAGAACATTTGACACACACTCTCATATTTCGTCTTCATTTCAACTATGGTTGGTGGCAGTGTGACGTTCAGAGCTTTGGCTTTCAAGTCAAAGAGAGCTGAATTCAAATTCAGCTCTGATGGTTTTTAATTGTGTGACCTGGACTCATCTATGACCTTCAAATCCCTCACATGTAAAAGGTACATAGTTATAATACCTACCTACATCAAAGGACATTGGAAAAGTTAAACAAGATCATACATGTAAATTATTAGTACAATTCCTAGAATATGTTTAAATGTGCATATAAATATTATCAATCATTATTAGTCCTCCTTTTACAGATAAGACATCAGAGGATCTGAGATGTCAACTAGATGCTCAGTAGTTTGTGGAATGAAGGAACACGTGAATGAATGAATAAATGATTGGAGAGAAAGCCACAGTTGTTGATGAAGAACTCTCCTCTGTCTTATCTTCAAGCGGTGGCAGTAAAGAGGGAACACTTATTCTTTCAGTAGCTTCAGAGATATGGTCATTTGGACACGTTACAAAGCCCCCCAGGTCCTGTGTCCAGTGCTATCCCTAATCACTTGTATGTTCTGGGAGGATTTGCCCTCTGCTCCACCTCCAGCCAGGGCTAAGGAGTGTTGAAAGTAGCAGGAATCTATTCCTCTCAACTTTATGTGATATAAAAGAAAATGAAATGAAGACAAAGAATCAAAGTGTCAATTTTCCATCTCTACTTTCAGGCTTATAACATTTTTCCGGGAGATGGCTTCTAGTAACTACTGCCATTATGACATTTGTTTGTATGACTTTACAAGTCACGAAGGCTTCTGTGTATATTCTCTGATATGATTCTCACTATCATTCTGTTGGTTAAGTTGATGGGGCGTCAGTATCTCTCTTTCATTATGCACACATTGACGTTTGAAGCATTTATGTGAATTGACTCAAATTATATAACCACAAGGGGCAGAGGAAGAATCTTATTAAATCTTGTCTTTCTCTTAAAATCTACCACAGCTTCCCACTGGTCTCAGAATGAAATCTGAACTTCTTTCCATGAGCAGGTGTATGATCTCACTCCTGGTAACTTGAACTTCATTTCAGGCCACTCCCCCACCTTGCTCCTTATGCTCCCAGATAATGGGCTTTCCTTAAAAGGAAGAAAGCACCTCTCCTCTCTCCTGTCTCAGGCCCCACATAAGGTCTGAGGACACAGTTGCAACCAATTGGCAGCGTCCTAGGCAGAAGACACCTGGATATACAGGAGGCAGTGGGGCACAGACTCCGTCAGAAGTTCTGGAGCATTCTACTCTGGAATTCTACTGAGGCCTCTTTAGATTCCAAACATGGGGTCATTGAGGAGTACTAAGCAGATTATCTAGGAAGTAACCACGGGATAAAAAAAAAACTCGATGGTAATTTCATTTGAAATGTGTAGTGCAAAGACTTGGGGAAGACAACTAACAATATTCAGTACTTGATGTGTGATGTCTTCTTACCTTTATATATGAGTTATGGTAAGGGAAAATAGACTTGAGGAGATAAAAATAATTTGCCCAAGGATGCACAGTTTCTAAGTGGCAAGTGGGTATTTAAACCCAAGTTTATTAGATTCTACTACACACGACATTTCTCCTCTAAAAGGGTGACTTGATGCTACATTACCAGGATTACTGTACTAGGGCAATTTCAATTTCTTCACTAAGGACAAGATGGTTCAAGACACAGGAATGGTGCTAAACACGAAGGGGGAGTTGGCTGGCCCTGCGACTGGGGAACACAGCTTGGAGGACTGAGAGAACAGGGAGCCTTGACAGAAAAAGATTTTAGATACACTTTATTTGTAAGATAAAATTATGGAAAAAATAGTATTTGAATCAAATTGTGCATTTCCACTAGCTTTAACTTTTCATGCATTAACAAGAGATATTTAATAAAAGGTTTACCGGAGGAGGAGTCAAGGTGGCAGCGTAGGCAGACTCGGAACTCACCTCCTCCCGTGGACACAGCCAATTTACAACTACTCGTGGAAAAATTACCCCTGAGACAGAATTGAAAACTGGATGAGAGGAACTCCTGCAACAACAGACAATCCTAACTGAGGTAGAAGAGGCAGAGACTCCCTTCTGGAGAGGAAAAACGCCGCCTTCACAAGCCGCCAGCTTCACGGCCGAGGGAGCAGCTCACAGGTACGCAGCCTCCCTGGAGGCGCGGGGCCCTGAGCCGGGAGCGCCCCCGCTGTGGGCATTTTGTGGACCCAGCACAATCCAGACGAGCGGCATAATATCTGACTTTGCCTGCTACTAAAACATTGGGGAGCACCCCCAGAAAACCTGGTTCACAAAGAAACTAAAACTGGCTCTTAAAGGGCCCACGCGCAAACTCACCCGTTTCAGAAAGCACCCTAAAATCACCAGAAAGGAAGGTGCACAATGCTGTGGTGAAAAGACACTCACCTAATAGGCCCTGAGTGCATCTCGGTGAGGGGTGAGACCTCTCCAGGGACTGGGACATTGGCGGCGGCCATTGTTGTGGCCTGGTGTGAGCGTGCTGACACAGACGCCATTGGAGTTCTCCCTGAGGCCTGCTAGCCCAGGGTCTGCCCCACCCGCTAGAGCACCGATTTAATCCAGCTCAGCCAGGGTAGGCAGCCCACCCTAGAGACTGGCCCCACCCAACCACAAGCCCTCAGGCAACTTGTGGGCCTGCATAGATTGGTGACTGGATTCTCTGCAGCCTGGCAACTGAGCCGACTTGAGCAGGGCAGGGTGTGCACAAGGAGCAGGTGGAGAGTGTGGGGTGGTGGCAGAGAGTGTGGGGCTCCTGCCGTGGAGAGACTGGGTCCGCTTGGGGAGGTCGGGGCGCTCACACGGGGCAGGACTGTGTTGACTGTGTGTGTGCACCTGTGGGCGGTAGGGCTTCTCAGCCGCAGAAGACTTCCACTTCTCAAAGACCTACATAGGAGGTTTGCTCCACCTTCCAAAACCTGAAACAATTGGGTGCTCCTGTGCCTGAGGCCAGCCCCACCCAGCTGCAATCCTCAGAGAGCTGACAAGAGACATAATAGGCTAGAGGCTTACAGCAATTGTAAGGCCCTGAGCCTAACAACCTGCCACGCTGGGGGCCTACTCACTTAAAAGAAATACTGCAACACAAATGTGGTATTAGAACTTGCAGCCAACTGTGCTGGGGATCCCCAAACCTGATAAAGAGACTGAAGGGCCCACAACAACTACAAGCAGCTGAGCATTACAACAGCTGGCCAGGAGCATAACTCGGCCTCCCTGGGTGCCTACAGGGAGAGCAAACAGGCCACAGTAGAAGGATACACGTAGCCCACATAGGGGTCACCCCTGGAACATTGAGAACTGAGGGAAGCACACTGGAAGCCTCCTAAGCCATCACTTACATAAGGTCACCTATCCAAGAGCAGGAGACGTAGCTGACCTACCTAATACGTAGACACAAGCACAGGGAAAGAGGCAAAATGAAGAGGCAAAAGAATACATTCCAAGTAAGGGAACAGGACAAAACCCCAGAAAAGGAACTAAGTGAAACAGAAATGAGCAACCTACCCAACAGAGAGTTCAAACTAAGAGTGTTAAGGATGCTCACTGATCTGGGGAGAAGAATAGATGAACTCAGTGAGAATGTCAACAAGGAAATGGAAGATATAAAAAAGACCAATCAGAAATGAAGAATACAATACTGGAAATGAAAAATTCATTAGAGGGACTCAAAAGCAGAGTAGAGGATACAGAAGAACGGATCTGTGAGCTGGACGAAAGACTAGAAGAAATTACCCGAGGTGAACAGGTAAAAGAGAAAAGAATTAAAAAGACCGAGGACAGTCTAAGGGACCTCTGGGACAACATCAAGCGCACTAACATCCGTGTTATAGGTGTCCCGGAAGGAGAAGAGCGAGACAAGGGGGCAGAGAATCTATTTCAAGAAATAATAGATGAAAACTTCCCTAACCTAAGGAAGGAAACAGACATCCAGGTACAGGAAGCACAGAGAGCCCCAAACAGGATAAACCCAAAGAGGCCCACACCAAGACACATCATAATCAAAATGTCCAGAATTAAAGATAAAGAGAGAATCCTAAAAGCCGCAAGAGAATGTCAAGTTACTTACAAAGGAAACCCCATAAGGCTATCAGCTGACTTCTCTGCAGAAACCTTACAGGCTAGAAGAGAATGGCACGATATATTTAAAGTGCTAAAAGGAAAAAACTTACAGCCAAGAATACTCTACCCAGCAAGGTTATCATTCAAAATGGAAGGAGAGATCAAAATTTTCCCAGATAAGCAAAAATTAAAGGAGTTTGTCACCAAGAAACCAGTGCTACAAGAAATGTTAAAGGGTCTGATTTAAGGGGAAAAGAAAAGACCACAAATAGGAAAAATTATCTATTTCCATGATTAGAATGTAATGGATACAAATGCACAACAAAGAGGTTAGATATGATATCAAAAACATGAGGGAGGAGGGGAGTTAAAGAGTACAGCTTTCAGACAGAGGTCAAACTAAAGTGACCATCAGTTCTGTATAGAAGAAGAAAGGAACAGAGAAGGACTACTAAAACACTGAGAAAAAAAAAAGTTAAAAAATGGCAGTAAGTACATACTTATCAATAGCTACTTTAAACGTCAATGGACTAAATGCTCCAATTAAAAGGCATAGGGTGGCTGACTGGATAAAAAAACAAGACCCATATATATGCTGCATACAAGAGACACACTTCAGACGTAAAGACACTCACAAACTGAAAGTGAAGGGATGGAAAAAGATACTCCACACAAATGGCAATGAAAAGAAAGCTGGGGTAGCAGTACTCATATTAGACAAAATAGACTTTAAAACAAAAACTGTAAAAAGAGACAAAGAAGGGCATTACATAATGATCAAGGGAACAATCCAACAAGAGGATATAACACTTGTAAATATCTACGCACCCAATGTAGGTGCACCTAAATATATAAAGCAATTATTAACAGACATAAAAACAGAAATAGACAGTAACACAATAATAGTAGGGGACTTTAACACTCCACTTACACCAACGGATAGATCATCCAAACAGAAGATCAATAAGGAAACATTGGCCTTAAACGACACACTAGAACAGATGGACCTAGTAGATATATACAGAGCATTCGATCCAAAAACCGAAGAATACACGTTCTTTTCAAAGGCACATGGAACATTCTCCAGGATTGATCACATATTAGGCCACAAAACAAGTCTCCATAAATTTAAGAAGATTGAAATAATACCAAGCATCTTTTATGACCACAACGGTATGAAACTAGAAATCAACTATAGGAAGAAAATCAGAAAAGCCACAAATACATGGAGATTAAACAAAATGCTACTGAACAACGACTGGGTTAACGAAGAAATCAAAAAAGAAATCAAAAAATACCTGGAGACAAATGAAAATGAAAATACGACATGCTAGAATTTATGGGATACAGCAAAAGCAGTTCTAAGAGGGAAGTTTATAGCGATACAGGCCTATCTCAACAAACAAGAAAAATCTCAAATAAACAATCTAACAATGCACCTGAAGGAACTGGAAAAAGAAGAACAAACAAAGCCCAAAATCAGTAGAAGAAGGGAAATAATAAAAACCAGAGCAGAAATAAATGAAATAGAGACCAAAAACAACAGAAAAAATTAATAAAACCAAGAGCTGGTTCTTTGAAAAGATCAACAAAATTGACAAACCTTTAGCTAGACTCACCAAGAAAAAAAGAGAGAAGGCACAAATAAGTAAAATCAGAAATGAAAGAGGAGAGGTTACAACAGACACCTCAGAAATACAAAAGATTATAAGAGAATACTATGAAAAGCTATATGCCAACCAATTCGACAATCTGGAAGAAATGGATAAATTCTTAGAATCATACAACCTTCCAAAACTGGATCAAGAAGAAGTAGAGAATTTGAATAGACCAATCACCAGTAAGGAGATCGAAACAGTAATCACAAACCTCCCCAAAAATAAAAGTCCAGGACCAGACGGCTTCCCTGGTGAATTCTACCAAACATTCAAAGAAGACTTAATACCTATCCTTCTCAAACTCTTCCAAAAAATTGAGGAGGGGGGAAAGCTCCCTAACTCATTCTACGAAGCTGACATTACCCTGATACCAAAACCAGACAAGGACAACACAAAAAAAGAAAATTACAGGCCAATATCACTGATGAACATCGATGCAAAATCCTCAATAAAATACTAGCAAATCGCATACAACAATACGTTAAAAAGATTATACACCATGATCAAGTGGGATTTATTCCAGGTATGCAGGGATGGTTTAACATTCGCAAATCAATCAACAAAATACACCACATTAATAAAATGAAGAACAAAAATCACATGATCATCTCAACAGATGCAGAGAAAGCATTTTACAAGATACAGCATCCATTTATGATAAAAACTCTGAATAAAATGGGTATAGAAGGAAAGTACCTCCACATAATAAAGACCATATATGAGAAACCCACAGCTAATATCATCCTCAATGGTGAAAAACTGAAAGCCATCCCTCTAAGAACAGGAACCAGACAAGGATGCCCACTGTCACCACTCCTATTTAACATAGTACTGGAAGTCCTAGCCAGAGCAATCAGGCAAGAGAAAGAAATAAAAGGGATCCAAATTGGAAAGGAAGAAGTGAAACTGTCACTATTTGCAGATGACATGATTTTATATATAGAAAACCCCAAAGAATCCACCAGAAAACTTTTAGAAGTAATAAACGAATATGGTAAAGTTGCAGGATACAAAATCAACATACAAAAATCAGTTGCATTTCTGTACACTAACAATGAAGTAGCAGAAAGAGAAATTAAGAATACCATCCCATTTACAATTGCAACAAAAAGAATAAAATACCTAGGAATAAACTTAACCAAAGAGGTGAAAGAGCTGTACACCGAAAACTATAAAACATTTCTGAAAGAAATTGAAGAAGACACAAAGAAATGGAAAGATATTCCGTGCTCTTGGATTGGAAGAATTAACATAGTTAAGATGTCCATACTTTGTAAAGCCATCTATAGATTCAATGCAATCCCTATCAAAGTTCCAACAACATTTTTCACAGAAATAGAACAAAGAATCCTAAAATTTATATGGAACAACAAAAGACCCCGAATAGCTAAAGGAATCCTGAGAAAAAAGAACAAAGCTGGAGGTATCACACTCCCTGATTTCAAAATATACTACAAAGCTGTAGTAACCAAAACAGCATGGTACTGGCACAAAAACAGACACACAGATCAATGGAATAGAATTGAAAGCCCAGAAATAAACCCACACATCTATGGACAGCTAATCTTTGACAAAGGAGCCAAGAACATACAATGGGGAAAAGAAAGTCTCTTCAACAAATGGTGTTGGGAAAACTGGATAGCCATATGCAAAAAAATGAAAGTAGACCCTTACGTTACACCATACACAAAAATTAACTCAAAATGGATTAAAGACTTGAATGTAAGACCTGAAACTGTGAAACTTCTAGAAGAAAACATAGGCAGTACGCTCTTCGACATGGGTCTTAGCAACATCTTTTCAAACACTACGTCTGACCAGGCAAGAGAAACAATAGAAAAAATAAACAAATGGGACTACATCAAACTAAAAAGCTTCTGCACAGCAAAGGAAACCATCAACAAAACGAAAAGACAACCTAACAATTGGGAGAAGATATTTGCAAACCGTACATCGGATAAGGGCTTAATCTCCAAAATATAGAAAGAACTGATGCATCTCAACAACAAAAAAACTAACAACCCAATTAAAAAATGGGCAAAAGACCTGAACAGACATTTCTTCAAAGAAGATATACAGATGGCCAACAGACACATGAAAAGATGTTCAAAATCACTAACTATCAGGGAAATGCAAATCAAAACTACAATGAGGTATCACCTGACGCCCGTCAGAATGGCTATAATTAACAAGACAGGAAACAACATGTGTTGGAGAGGATGTGGAGAGAAGGGAACTCTCATACACTGCTGGTGGGAGTGCAAACTGGTGCAGCCACTATGGAAAACAGTATGGAGATTTCTCAAAAAATCAAGGATAGAACTACCGTATGATCCAGCTATTCCACTGTTGGGTATTTATCCAAAGAACTTGAAAACACCAATTTGTAAAGATACATGCACCCCTGTGTTCATTGCAGCGTTATTCACAATAACCAAGACTTGGAAGCAACCTAAGTGCCCATCAAGGGACGAATGGATAAAGAAGATGTGGTATATATACACAATGGAATACTACTCAGCCATAAGAAACGATGAAATCCAGCCATTTGTGACAACATGGATGGACATTGAGGGTATAATGCAAAGTGAAATAAGTCAGAGGGAGAAGGTCAAATACCGTATGATTTCCCTCATTAAGTAGTAGATAATAACAACAATAAACAAACACATAGGGACAGAGATTGGATTGTTGGTTATCAGAGGGGAAGGAGGGAGGGAGGAGGGTGAAAGGGATAATTCAGTACATGTGTGTGGTGATGGGTTGTAATTAGTATTTTGGTGGTGAACATGATGTAATCTATGCAGAAATAGAAGTACGATGATGTACACCTGAAATTTTTACAATGTCATAAACCAATGTTACTGCAATAAACAAAAAATTGAAAAAAAAATAAAAAAATAAAAATAAAAGCTTTACCTATCTTCAATTCTACTGCTTCCATTGTTGAAAATAAACAGTATCATTAAATTATATCTTAAAGACTTGTCATCCAAGGATGACTTACAATGGATATTGTTACGGTTTTTGCTAAGAAAATCTCCCCCTTGTGATATGTGTGTGAATAAAACATTCTGAAAAACAATGGAGAATAGACAGTGTGTGGACTACAGAAGCAAAAAGTCTGCATTGTCTCACCTTATGTGTTTGCTGAGTATTAGAACATTTCAGACTCTACTTCTTATTTTAATCATCTGCAAAATTGGTGAAATCCTAATATCTATTTGTGGGGCTACTGTTAAAAGAAAAAGAAATAACATACATCTAAATATTTTCTATCAAATGTTGAAATCCAGCATGTCTATGCATATGACAAAAGGAATAAATGAGTGAATAAGCCCATGAATACTTTGAGATCATTTTGAATAATCTCACCAATGCATGATTAATTGGTGGTGTTTTTATTTTAGAAGTAATTTACTACCTACATTAATTCTAATTATGCTTCATATTGCTCTGCAGGAATAAAGGATCACTATTGTTTACTGATAATGGTCTTTTAAAATTCTTAAAAAACAACATAACAGTGATTAAAAAAACAACTATGCTCACAAAAACTATCACCTGATTGCATCAAGTTTCTGTGCTTATTTAATCCCTTTTAGCAGAAAATGATAGGGTTCAAATCACAAAACCTTCCATTTCACACTTTTATTATAAAAATAAATTCCCTTTTACCTCATTTTTTTTTTTAGAACTACCTCAAGCTCCCATTATCTTCATAAATGCATTTGGAAATGTGAAGCCTTTCTTCATATGCTACCTGATTTTTAAGATTTCATAAAATTACATTTCTCACTTATGCCCACATCAAATGCTTGATTGAATCAATGATTTCTTTTTTTGTAACATTTTGAGTTCAAGAGCAGCTAGTAAAAGGCTAAATGGGATTCTCCCAGTCTGTGATTTTGGTTCCCAAACTGAATTTGGTGATACCCGGTAACAACAGGGCTTGTGCTATAGAATAAATATATATAAAAAGTATGTTATGGGTCGGTTTGTATCAAGGATAGCAAGTACCTAGAACATGAGCCACCATTCCCCACCTCTTGCACATAGAATAGACATTGCTGATCAATTTTTAATCTCCCTCCGAGTCTACTTTTCAACACAGAGCTTGGATCATAAATTGGTCATAACTAGCTATGAAATGAAATGTATTTACCCACAAAGGTTTATGGATATAATAATTTATGCTAGATGAAAAGAAAAAGAATTCTAAGTGGATGATGCGTTTATTCTGGAATAAATGGACACCAAGACTGATGATAAGAGAAAGAAGAGCCAATGTTACTGAATCAGAAGCCCATCAATATTTAACCAGAGAGCTTAATTCTGTGTAAGGACCTGGTGGTAGCTTTAGTATGTGTGTCTAGACCCTCTGCCTCCCAGCAGTCCTTCTCTCTTTGATATGTCTATATGATTGGACACGCTTAGAGTGAATGTGCTATTTAAGTATATATTATGAAAAAAAATTGTTCTATGATTCTGTAGATGGTTCTACCAAATATTTGGCCTGTCACTAAAATCCTTATTAGCTCTCAGTATTAATTAGTCCATTCCATACAACACAATATTTTCTCTTAACCTT
Organism: Ceratotherium simum simum; assembly: GCF_057802395.1. NCBI lineage: Eukaryota > Metazoa > Chordata > Mammalia > Perissodactyla > Rhinocerotidae > Ceratotherium > Ceratotherium simum. The sequence goes on from NC_141906.1 coordinate 36,508,647, forward strand.
GTTGTGTGAAACACTGGAAAGAAAAAAAAAAAAAAAAAAGACAATGCTTGCATAAAGCTAATATCTGTTCCTTGACATGGTGTCCAGACCACCAAGGAGTCCACAATTACCTGAAGATAAGATTCTCATATCAAGAGCTACGAGCAATTTATATTTATTCTAGTGTTAGGAGATTCTTTATGGAGGGGAAAGGTGCAACCCAAACCTAGTTGAGAAAGGAGATGAGAAAAAATATTCAATATAAACTTAGGTGAACTTACAAATATAGATGACACATTTTCCATTTAATGACCTGGATATCTTTCTGTTCTAATTTTTTCTTTTTGGGCCATATGATTACTACCTATGCACCAAGACTACCACGGGATCTGGAACAATCCTACACGGGACAGGTTTTCTGTGCAAAGCATTGGTTGGGTTGGGATCAGTCAACATCAGATCCAGCTCTTTGTTAAATCTTCTTTGACCCGTATCTTAAAAAACTCAGTTCATAACTAGTTTTATCCTGTCCGAATAAACTATCCAGCTCCCCAGTTTCTCCAAGATTGGTACTAAATCAGTCCTGTGAACAAATTCCTACTGTGATGTTATGCCCTAATTTTGATAACTGCTCACTTGTTCCCAAGTTCTATTCATTCACCTGATAATCACTTATTGAATATCTATTATAGTGCCAGAATAATTATTAGGCATTTTGAAACAGAAATAAATGAAAATAGCCACAGTGCTTTTGATCTAGGAGAAATATGTGTTTACCATCCAGGTTTAAATAGAGCATACTTTCTGGGAGCATAGAGAAGGAAGCAGCTAAGTCTGGCTCAGGAAGTCAGGAATGACTTCTCAAGCAAGGGAAACTTGAGTTATGCCTTGAAAGGAGGATCCATAGTTTCGTGTGTTTCAAAGGAAGAATAGAATAAACAGCATGTATAAAAGTAGTGGAAAGCAAAAATGAGCCTGAAGTACAGGCTGCTTATGAGTACTTGGATGGAAAGATGACGGGGCTGTAACAAAAGACCTCTCTAGGGAAATAAGTTGGGTCCAGATTGTGAAGGATCTTTAATGCCATGCAAAAGTCTGGTGTTAAAACTGAAGGTTGGTGGTTCCAAGCAAGCGGTACATCAGAATTACCTGGGAAATGTATTCAATACAGATTCCTGGTCTCATCACAGATGCTGAATCAGTATCCCTGGGGTGTACTTAGCACCTACATTTTAAGGAGCTCTCTAGGGATACTGATCTGAAGCTGGATTTTAGGCCCACTGGGGTAGGCAATGTTGTAGCCATAACCTAGTTCTGGCAGGAAAGAGGTTTTGGCTTATTCTCTTCAGTTCCCTCCAGGGAATGACATTCTGCCTCTCAATACCAGCCCCAAAGACATTAAAGTGCTCTCCGCTGAAGTTGCTCTCCAAAGCCACACAGGTTTTTAGAGAACAAGTGGAAAGTATAATCCAGTACTCCTGAAATCCGGTCCATATTTTTCCTTTTCCTTTTTCCCTTTGCCTTGTGTAGGTGGTATGAGCAAAATATGGCCTGTCAAGAAGGAGAGTCATCAAATTATTTTAATGTGCATAGGGGAATTATTATCCTGAAGATAAGATGGATCAATAATAGGCACCCTAAAATACCTCTCTTCATAGTATATTTCTCTTTGTAATATCGTTGTTTATCTTATTGTCTTTTCTCACTGAGAGTTGAGAGTCCCCGGAGGGCACACATGTTTTATTTATAATCTTTATATATCGCTATCCAACACAGAGCCCAACCTGTAGGAGATGCTGAGGAAATGCTTATTGATTATATGAGTAAACTGGTTCCAATAATTGTAATCATTTAATATGCTGTGTGATAGTTTTCCATCAATTGTCTGCCTACCCCATCCCCACACAGACTGTGAGATCCTCAAGGGAAGGGACTGTATCTCATACTTTTCTGTATTCCTAGTATCTAGCCCAGAGTCTGAGACGAAGTTGGCACTTAGTACATGCATGTTGAATGAATTAATGACATAATGCAAAGAGCTTTTCATTCATGTTTAAATTCAGAGTTGAATCAAGCCATAGCTCTTTCTTATTCAATTCTTCCCTCCTCAGCCTAGACAGACTGTGTGCAGAAACAAGACTTTAAATGCTGGCAGACTTCTTTCCTCATGACCTTTCCTCAAATTGAGAAGTTGAGGTTTTCATAAGCTGGGTTTGTCCCATGAGATTTGTGAAAAGGTCTAGGTGGGGCACCAAGTAAATGTGTGAGTGTCTTCACAGAGAGATGTGCGGGGCAAGAAGAGGCAGGGAGTGACGCAGCCGTTCCTTATGAACACAGAAGTCCCTGGGGCTAAAGCAGACAAACTCATCTCCAGCACCTTCAGCGTGGATTATTTCAAACAGCGTTGACAGCCGCAGCCATCCGTGAACAATTCGGTCATGCCTAACTTCTCTGACCTTTCTAAGTGCCAGGTACTCCTTTGACCATATCTGTCAAACTTTGGCAGCATCTTGACCCAGGGTGAGCAAATGACTCCTCTCAAAGAATCTAATCGCATCCATATAACAACAGCCTCATCTCTTCAAACACAGTACCCCAGCTTCAGAGGAACTTTTTTTTTTCATAACTGTAGAGAGACTAGAAGAGTAGTATAAGGGTGGTTTGATGGAATTGTGAAGGAGGAATTAATAAAGAATAGCCAGGGAGACTTACTTAAAAGAACATACGTGTATGGGGGCATTTTTCTGTCCAGTGCATGGAATTATATTAAGGTGAATGTCTTATTTTGTAAGTTTTTAACATCAAACACTTTGTGCCTGAGAAATGCTATTTATTCATTCATTCATTCATACCTCTATGAAATATTAATTAAGTACTTCTAGATGCTACAACAAAAAAGAGAGCAAGACGTCTCTAGAATTTAGACTATTAGAGTCCAATCCACAAGTAATTGTGATAAGGACCGATCACCGTAGTAGCTAAGACAGTATGGGATAGCATAGGAGGACAATCAGCTAATGCTTCTTGGAGTGCAGGAGGCAGGATGGGGGTCAGTACTCAGAGAATGCTGCATAGAGGAAATGGCCTCTCTGCTAAAACATGAAGAACAGGTGGAAATTTTGCAGTTAAAGAAATATTTCTGTCAAAGGAACCAGTATGCACCAAAGTCTAGAGATGTGAGAGCCCACAGTCTTCTTTGAACTGAAAATAGTTCACTACGGCTAGAACAATGAGTGTAAAGTATATATGTGGGAAGGAGGAGACAGACAAGGGAAGATGGAAAGAGGGATGTGGGACTGGAGCCAGATCGTGAAGGGATCTGCATACCATGTGAGGGAGTGTGGACCTAATCCTGGGAGCACTTGGAAGCTATTGAAGGGCTTTAGCCAACTGAGTGATGTGATCATATTTGAGCTTTAAAGAGACTGTTCTGAGAGCTGTGGAGGATGGATGACAAACAAGAGGTTTAGAGACAAGTGTCAGTGGTCCAAGTGAGAGATAGTAGCTTGAACAAGGGTGAGGACAGGAGAAATGAACAGAACTGGGGTATTTGACTTATATTCAGGCAGTAGAAAAGATAGGACTGAATGATTTGGTGTAGAAGGCAAATGAGAGAAAATAAGGATGGTTCCTGGGATAATGGCTTGATCTTCCTTTGTCCTAAGAAGATTGGTTGGGTCAGCACAGAAAGTGTCCCACTCACTCCTAGGCAAGGGATCCATGTTCTAGTGGGGAGAGATCAGAAGTTAGTGTCCAAAGGACACTTGAAATATACCTACATGTTAATTTTAGATATTTTTTATATGTCAAGGTGAGGGGTGAAAAAAGATGTCAATTTTGCAATTAATTATTTTTCTGACTTTTTAAAAAGTCTCAAGAAGAAAAAATTACTTCAAGTTATTATTCAGGAATTAATGATATTGGGTAAGGAGAGTTATTTACTCTAAGCAAACAAAACATTTTTGCAAACATCACTATCATCGATGAACAGGTGAGAGAGATATCTCCCTTTTAGGGAGATGAGGCCTAAAAATATCTCTTCTTGGGATGTGTTTCCTCTTATGGGAGCTCTACCTGCTTAGGATACCAAGGAGGGATGAGAAACACAATTTGCAGTCTTGATAATTTTCGTTGTTGTTCTTTTTCGTTTGTTAGCACAGAAAGAAGCCAATGTAAACGTTAAACTTACCCTGGTTAAAACAGAGGGATTTTTTTTTTTAAAAGGATTGAAGTCATATTACAAAGCTAGGAATTGAGCCCTGGCCACCATCACCTTTGCTTTTGCGCAAAATCACTTTCATTGTGGGACTCTTTGCCTTTTTTTGAAACACGAGTACTAAATGCTGTTGTGTGCATCGGATGAAACAAGGTACGTGAAGATACTTTCAACTATAACCATAATTTATAGTGTTCTCATTATCCATTGTGAATAGAGGTCAGAATCAGTGCATTTGAAAGGCAAAGAGAATGGGCCAGAATTTGTATGTGAACACAGGAATTTAGGTAAGAAGCAGAGAATTCCTTTTCTCCTCCAGGCGAGGAAGCCTGCACATCACCTACATGGTCTTGAGTACACCAAGGTCATCAGCTTGGGAAGAGCAGCAGTGTGAAATTTTAGAAAGCACCTGTTATTGTGCAGAGTATTTCACTGTAAAAAAAAAAAAAACAGTACAAGCTATCTTAAGAAAAGCTTTTTCAAATGTGTTTAAAGTCTCCTAAATTTCCTGCATGTAAATGTTGAATACCTCCAAAACGTCAATCAATATTGTTTTTCAGTTAACTTAGAATAAAATGATAATGAACTTGCATTTCGTCGGCGCCTTACACAGAATGACAGTAGTTAGACTTGGAAAAGACCTATTAGGATATCCAATTTCATCTCTCTACCCAGAGAGGACTATTTCCTCTGAGAGTTCCCTATTACTGTGTCTTGACTAGTTTTAAAAGTCTCAAGTGAAGAAATATTTACTATATTCTTGGAGGGCTATTTAATTACAGGCTTAAGAGGAAGGAACACCCACCTAGAAATCAGGAAGCATGGATTTGGTTCAATTTTGTCATTATTAGTTTGTAACTTTGAGCCAGACATCTAGGCTGTCTAAGCCTTAATTTACAAAATGGTGTGAAACTTAGATCACAGGATTGTGGTAAGAATCAAGAGAGAAAACACTGTAAACTGACAGACACAGAGCTTGGAATATTACAGTCACTTGATAAATAAATTTTCTCTCCTTGACAATCCTCCCTGCCCACCACTCCCTCACCTGCTCCTCCCTCATCCCCTCCTCCCCCCAACACCTTCCCTGAGGTAAGTATACTTTCTGGATTTATAGGGGAGGACATTGCTGCTTTTCTTCTTTCTGGGTCTCCATGTGATTCAGTTTCCTAAGGCTACCATACCAGAATGCCACGAACTGGGATACTTAGAAATTTATTCTCTCACAGTTCTGGAGGCTAGAAGTCTGAGATCAAGCAGGGCCATGCTCCCTGTGAAAACTCCAGGGAGAATCCTTCCTTGCTTCTTTCTAGTTTCTGGTGGCTCCCAGCAATCCTCTACATTCTTTGTCTTATAGTTGGTTCCCTCCCATCTCTGACTCAGTCTTCACAGACTTTACCCCTGTGTGTGGGTCTTTGTATGTCCTTTCCTCTTCTTATAAGGACACCGGTCATTAGATTTAGGGCTCATCCTAATCCAAAAGGATGTCATCTTAACTAATTACATCTGCAAAGATCCTATTTGCATATAAGGCTCCCTTATGAAGTTTCAGGTGAACACGAATTTGGGGGTGACACCATTCAACCCACTACACCTTTTATCAAGTGTATCCTTAGCCAACTTCTCAACAGAGGAGCTTCTTCGACTTTAAGGTGCACTGCAGACTCTAAGAAGTCACAACACTGATGGTGTTGTCTTGGTTAATAATCAAATTTTCTCTTTTCTACTCAGCTTTCAGTATTTTCCCCAATATTTTCTCATTACTTTCATCAAAGAAAATTGTTACCACTCTGACTCAGTTGTACTTAGGTTTCTCTGAAGATCCTGCATGCTAGGAGAGAGACTAAAGGAAAGATGAGAGATTTCTATTATAGGATAGAAAGGAGAGTCTGAGATTGTGAACAGTAGAAATGTGCTAAGTTCCTCTGCACCATGCTATAACCTTCGGAATGAGAAGAATTAGCATGAGTCCTTGTTCCATCCTGTGGTTCTGCTGACTGACTTAAGCAAGTAATTCAATTTTTCTCACCTTGGCCCCCCCCTTTTAATATGGAAACTGGGGGAAAAAATAGCAAGTTTCTTGCCTATTACTCAGAGTGGTTGAGAAGGCAATATGACATGACAAATGAAAAAGTAATTTTGAAAGGTTAAGTGATATATGTCTGAATTATTTTGAAGAGTGTTACTGCTGTCCCACTAGACTGTAAATCACGTGAGAATTAGTACCATGTCTTTCTCATGCTTGTTCTTCCCTCTTTATCCCTTTCTACAGAGCATTCCACTAATGCCTATAATAAAGCTCTACCTATTTTGGGAGCTCAATTTATGTGAAATTGAATTGAATTGCTACTTTTCTAAATTCTGATTTAAATAACTCTATTAACACATATGTATAGGAATATTTTTTCTACAAGTTTTAGAATTCTTTTCCAGTTATTAACTCATTTACTTATTCTTTTTTTTTGAATTTCTTTTTATACATGCCAAATGTCCTTTTACCCTTTTCCAACATGAATACTCAAAATCATTATTTATTTGTAATGAAGACTGCCCTAAATAAATTGCTTTCTGTTGAGTTTCTTATAAAACAAATGTAAGAGATAACTTTTGTGTGTAATAAAAATGTGGGAAATAATTGTCGTATATAAAGCTCTTGCTATGTAATGATAAACATAAAATACCCCACTAGTCCAGTTCCCACCATACTTCCCGATCTCAAATAAAAGCTACATTGGTATTTCAACCCATTCATTTGGTGGGATCCGCAAGGTCATAAGCTAACACACACAAAAACAGAGAAAGTTAATGTAAAAACCAGAAAAAAAAACAAACTTGCTGAATTTCTGATTGTTTGTTAGCATGAAATATTGTGGTAGGATTAATGCTTTTCAATATTTAATTCATATGGATGAATATATTCATGAGCATGTGATTTTGTTATTCTCAAATGAGTCAGTAGAGGTGACAAGGTAATTCACTGTAGACAACATGAGGAATCCACCTCACTTTTGCTGTTATTATTTGATTTGCCAACAGCTGGACCTAGCTCTGGACCTATGCCCTCGTTTCTTGTTTTGTTTTTTTCCTTTGAGCAATCTAAACAATTCATTTATTTGTGATAATCTAAGCTCTCCTCCTCCTCCCCTCTTTCTTTTAATCATTCACTAAATCAGATACAATCTTGGGCCTCTGCATGGAATAGTGTTCTTCGAAAATTTTCATATGGGTTGATTTTTTTCTTGTTTTTAATTAAGAACACACATGGGCATATTCTTTCAGGTATACCTTAATAAAGGTTACTATCATTTGTTGGGAAAAGGAGGTTACATGTATTGGTTCTGCTGTTTATTGGCTTTTAACTTAATCTCTCTATACTAGTTTTTTCATCTGTAAATGGGGAATAATACCAACTTCATATGGATCTTAGGAGGATTAAAGAGAAGAATTCGAGTATTACAAAGGTAAAAAGATGTCAATTGAAATACTTCTTCCACTTAACAGCTCTTTGGCTCCTGGGAAGTCCATTCACTTCTGAGCCTCACTGTCCTCATATTTAAAGTGAAAAATAACAGTACTCACTTCACAGGCAAGAAGATTCAATAAGATAACAAAGAAGATGCTTCAGTATCTTCTGAGAATAAAAAATTATTTAAATACTAGGTGAAATATTAAATATTAGGTGAAATATTGAAATTCAATTCCAGGAATTGAAATCCAATGAAATTGAATTTGAATGAAATTTAATTTCAATGAAATTCAATTCAATTAAAGAATTCAGTTCTTCAACTAGGTCTATTTCTTATCTTTGGAAGTGTGTGGGGATGGAATTATATTTCCTACTCCAGTATTATCTACTACACTATTTTTTTTTTTTTTTTTGTGAGGAAGACTAGCCCTGAGGTAACATCCAATGCCAATCCTCCTCTTTTGGCTGAGGAAGATTGGCCCTGGGCCCACATCCGTGCCCATTTCCCTCTAGTTTATATGGGATGCTGCCACGGCATGGCTTGACAAGCGGTGCATCAGTGCGCACCTGGGATGCGAACCTGTGAACCCCAGGCCGCCGAAGCGGAGCGCACGTACTTAACTGCTATGCCACTGGACCGGCCCCTCCTACACTACAAATTTTAAACTTGTAGATGAAACTGCTCTGATGTTATCTAAATAAAACTATCTTTAAGAAGTAGCATTTTTTTAATATTCTTTAAAGCAAGTACACAAAAAATTTCATTTCAAGGGAAATGTTAAATTTGAAACAATACTCTATTATCTCTGTGGCCACAGAAATTTTTGCAGTAAAGGAGGCAACAGTAGAATAGAACCATAAAAATAAAAAAAAATGAATACACAAAAGACAGTAGAGAAACCCAGAGTTATAGATGTGATATAAAGTCATAAAATGAAAGGGATATGTTGCTGGTAATACTAACTCAGCTAATACATCCCAGGCTGATTCTTCAGGTTCATTGCCATTATGGTGTAACTACAGATTACAAAACATTTGGCCCAAAACTCATTTCCTGCAGACTCCCTCAAAATATCCTGAAGACCCTATCTGCTAAGGGAAACTCTTTACATCACAGTGCGCATATGTGGGCCCCGGGGCTTTACGCACATGAGGACCAGATTCGATGCCTTAACTGATCCTGGACCATTCAGTTTGTGACCCACACAGATTTGAAAAGTAGCTGGGTACAAAATTGCTAAATATGCTTCAATTTAGATTAACTAAGAGCTTGTAAAAAGAAAAATGGCTAAAAAAATTATGTAATTAGCTCTCCTAAGGAGAGCTATAATTATAGTAATCATAAATCATTTTTCTCTCATAACCGTAAATAGAGAACAAAGAGAAACTGAGACACCCTCTTTGCCAGTTTTCTTTCTGGTGAGAAAATATTTTTTGACACTAGTAACTATCACATGATTGTCAGTTGGGGAAGAGTGGGGGGAGGAAAGTCATTTTGTTTTAATTTCTGGAAAAATCATTTTTCAGGAATTGTCACGAACATTCTTTGATAAGCCTGAACTTTTCACACTTCTGATAGTTCCCAGGCTGCCTCTGATGACGGGGAAGGAACAAGAAGAAACACCTTTGCACTTTGGTGTAACCTTTAGTCTAAGCCTAAAAATGAGATGTTTTGGGGACAGGCTTTGACAAAATCGGGTTTTGTCATTTTTTTTTCCCCTCTACTGTGGGGATCTGGAAAACAAAACGAAACAAAAACAAATCATTGATACAACTGGCTTTGCTTCATGCTGACCCACTTTTCAATTCCACTGTAAAAAAGGGGCATTTTAGAAACTTTACTTAGTTTATAAATATGCTTGTCTATAGATACAGTTATCTATAAAAGATGCTGCATATCTGGGAAATTTGGGTTTTAAAGACATCTACAAAATTGTATTTTTTTACATATTTCTCTCAAATATTTTAAGATTGCTTACACTTCAATTATAAATTGAATTATAATTCAAATTATAATTTGAATAACTGCATAAAGATCCAGGGTCTTCTATTTCACTGTCTTGACAAAATAACCAAAAGAGTAATAAAAAGGAATATAATTTGACATGGCAAATCTTTCTAAAACAGCAATATTTGAAATATATTATTGTGCTAAAGCTGATGGGAAGATTCTTTTTGTTTTTGTTTCTGTTTTGCTTGTGTATTTTGGCTTTAACAAAAAAAAAAATTGAAAGGGAAGAATGAGAAAGCATTCTTTGTCTGACATGCAAAATAGCTTTGACAATGAAGGCACCATCTTGAGAGAATATTTTTTCTAAATTCCTTTAATACATCCAGTGCAAAACCATTAAATTACTCTGAAAATTCAGCCTATAAATTATTATGGAAAATATTTCACTTCGGCTTATAATAGCAAAGCTGCACGTATTGCTGCTTTAATGTCAGTACGAGAATATGGTATAGAGGAAATAAAATATAAATCCACACCTTTTCCAGTTAGTGGGAAGGAGTCCAAGCTGGGTGTGGGAAACCAGACAGTGCTACCTGTGTGTCTCGCATTTCCATCTTTGGGCTTTTAACTGGCCAGGTATAATATCAAGGACAGACCAAGCCTCTCCCCCTGGTATCTGTATAAAATCCAGACAAGATCACTTCCTGCCTCCTCCCTCTCCATCAACCCAGGATACAGTCACATTATCTGGGCTGCACAAAGTGATCAGGCAAAATGAAGCCCTAACATTTGCCTTTCCGGAGGCTCCCTCAGGACTTGTGCACTGCAAGTGCTGCTGACGTGAGGACTACGGGCCTGTCCTGAGGCCAGTGTGGCAGAGCCTGGTGAGCCCAGAGTGGAGGCAAGGGGAAGGTGTGAGCTGACCAGAAGTCACGGTGACTTTTCAGGGGTCTGCAGCCTGTGGAGGCTGATGGGATGTGGGTGGGCCAAAGGATGTACCTTAAGTCAGGTTTCCCAAAGTAGATTCAAACACACAGATTCTTGGGCAAATGCTGTATTTAGGAAGTTCTCCTAGGAGAAAGCAGTAAGGTGGTAGGGGAAGCAACAAAAGGGAGGTAAAGAAGTCAAGCAAAGGTGGGATTTCAGGCAAAGTTCCACAGAGGGAGTAAATTGTAAGCTTTTGAAACTTCATATTCTCCTGATGCCTCAGCATTCCCACAAACAAGCTGTGAGCCCTCCTGTTCTAGCCTCCCATGACTGTGACCTAGTGACATGCAAACACACAATAAAATCCCCTCACACCTTTTGTTTGTGTATGCCATCCTGACCCCCAGTAAAGGCACTTGCCCCCAGTCCTCATTCGCAGCTCCCCACCTGCTTGGTCGAACCCGCTCCCTCCATTCTCCTCCCATATGGCCCCCTGTGTGGCATGCCCTAGCTCCCTCTTCTAGGACTTGTGCCTGTACTAAATCTCTTTCAATTTCATATGCCTCTCTGTGGTGTTATTTCGTGTCCACACCTGACTGATCATAAAAAAAAACAACACTTTAAGTAACATAATTATTCCTTACAACACAGAGTGCTTCAGCTGATCCCACGGAGAAATTCTAGAGTATAAATTACCCAGTCACTCAGTGTTGAGGTCAGTTATGGGTTTTCCTACTCCTGCAATTCTCAATCTTTAGCTGCAGGCCACCTGGGCCATCCCCAGGCATTCCAGCGCTGTGCCTGTTGGCAAAGAGACTATAGTCCTCCAAGGGTGGTTTTTAATAGGAGAGCTGCAGATGTGGCCACAGTTTGATCTAAGCAAAAAGAGATCAAACAATGAGGTGCACCCACCCAGGTTTCAGTGGTAAAGGCCAGCCAGCAAGGCAAGCAGGAAGTGGACCATGGCCACGTCGCCAGAGGCCAACGGGTTCTGCATCTAGGAACCCTGAGGTCCCCCTTTGCAGCGATTTCACATGAGCCCCACACCTTTTCCCTCCTGTTGTTTATGCCTTCCCTCTGTTTTCTTTTTTCCAGATAGAAATGAACCGAGCTTCAGGTGATGACCCAAGATGGTCTTTTCTGGAAAAGCTTTTGCTTTTCCCAATTCAAGACACAGATGCTCATAGCTTCATCTCATCCCCATGCCCATTCTTTCTGTTTTGAAATTGTGCTCAGCCATCCTACAACCATGAGCCAGGGCCAAAACAGATTCAGAAATACTGACAGTGACATTATTTGAGGACTTAAAGAAAGCCAACAGGTGTCAACCTCCTACCTCCTTCTTAATGTTTGTTTAATTTTGTGATAACCAGCCCCAGTTGTCCAGTGGTTAAGATTCAGGGTTCTCACTGCCCCAGCCTGGGGTTCATTTCCTGGTCAGGGAACCACATCCCCTGTAACCACATCCCCTGTCTTCCAGTTGTCATACTGTGGTGGCTGCATTTTGCCATGATACTAAAAGCTATGCCATGGTATTTCAAATACCAGCACAGTCAGCAATGCTGGAGAGGTTTCAGTGGAACTTCCAGACTCAGACAGACTAGGAAGAAGGACCTGGCCATCCACTTCCAAAAAAACTGGCCATGAAAACCCTATGAACAGCAGTGGAGCATTGTCTGATACAGCCCTGGAAAATGAGAGGATGGTGCAAAAAGACAGGGAAGAGCTCCGCTCTGCTATACACAGGGTTGCTAGGAGTCGGAATTGACTCTACCGCACTAACAACAATTTGGAGCTGCAAACTTCCCAAGATAAACCTATGGATGTTGTGTTAGGGAAAAGAATAGGGGGAGAGAGGATCAGTTTGAGAGACTCAGCATTCTTTTTCCTAGAGAGAATCCCTTAGAATTACGTGAAATCACTTTTTAATTTACCACATTAGATGAATTTTAACCTGGATTAGAATTTCTTAGTTGCTTTTGTTGTTGTTGTTGTTTTATTTTATTTCCTAACTAAATATTTGGTGGGGGTTTGTGAGGAAAATCAGATCAGATATTGTATTAGTTTCCTACTGCTGCTGTAACAAATTGCTGCAGACTTAGTGGCTTAAAATAATACAAATGTATTATTTTGCAGTTCCGGAGGCCAGAATCTGACCTGGGTCTTACAGGGCTAAAATCAAGGTGTCAGAAGAACTGTGTTCCTTCTGGAGGCTTTCAGGAGAATCTGTTTCTCAGCTTTTTCCAGTTTCTGGAGGCACCTGCATTCCTTGGCTCATGGCCCCTCCCTCTATCTCCAGTGTAGCATCTTCAAATCTCTCTCTCTCTCTTTCTTTGACTTCTGCTTCCATCATCATATCTCCTTTCCTGTCTTTCAATCTCCTGCCTCCCTCTTTCCTTTACAAAGACCTTTGTCCTTATAATCTGCCCTTCTCCATATCTTTAAATTTGGGGCTGGCCCGGTGGCATAGCGGTTCGGTTTGTGCGCTCTGCTTCTGTGACCTGGGGTTCACCAGGTCGGATCCCGGGCGCGGACCTATGCACCACTCATCAAGCCACACTGAGGTGGCGTCCCATATAGAACAACTAGAAAGATGTACAACTATGACATACAACCATCTACTAGGGCTTTGGGGAGAGAAAAGGAAAAAAGGAGGAGGATTAGGAACAGTTGTTAGCACAGGGCCAAACTTCCTCAAAAAAAAAAAAAGATCCTTAAATTAATCACATCTGAAAAGTCCTTTTTGCCATGTAAAATAACATATTCACAGGTTCTGGGGATTAGGATGTGGACATCTTTGGGGAGCCATTATTTTATCCACCACAGGTATACATAACATTTAAACATAACATTTCTTTTCTCTACAGTAGTAGAAATAGGTTTAGGTATGTTTAGTGTTTCACCACACATGTATTCTACCATTTGAAGAAATTTAATGAACTTTTTATATCTTGAAGGTGAATATTCACAGTTGTCATAAGCTTGCCCTAAGGTTTGAAGAAGTTTTAGTACAATGAAATCATATCTACATGGGGGTTAAGTTCTAAATTCATACATAAAGTGAAAATACTGCATAATCAAAATTACTCTTGAAAATAGTTTATTTTGCTTTTTCTTGCATTTTGGCTGCAGTTATTCCCCTCCTCCCCACCCCATCCTCCTTCCCCCAATTGCCCCAGTACAGTGAGAGCCAAGGCCTGGGAGAGTGATGGGGTAAAGCAAGAGATTCCATCACTCCTTCTGTTTTATTTGTATGTTTGTTGGGTTTTTTGAGCATTTGCCATGATTTTGCCTAAGTTAAAGGTGCATATAATGGGATTCCACTCTTATTTGTAGAATCTAGAATTTGTACCCAGCACACTGAATGAGAGTCCTCAACCTGCAACTGATTATCTGTTGAATTTAGACTAATGAAAAACACACACATATATATACATATATTAATAGTTTATTGAGAAATAATTTGCATACCATAAAATTCACCCATTTTAACCACACAATTAAATGACTTTTTAGTAAATTCAGTTTTGCAACTATCAGAATAATCTAATTTTAGAACATTTTCATTACTCAAAAAAACATCTCTGCACTTTACAGCCACTCTTGTTCCCATCCTCAGCCTCAGGCAACCACTAATCTACTCTCAATCTTTATAGATTTGACATATTTGGACCTTTCATATAAATGGAATTGTGCAGTATGTGGTCTCCTGTGTCTAGCTTCTTTCACTTACCCTGGATATTTTTGAGGTTCACCCATGTTTTAGCATGTATCACTATTTCCTTTTTCTTGATGAATAATATTCCATTGTATGATATAACACATTTTGTTTCTCTATTTACCAATTGATGGACATTTGGGTTGTGTTCAATTTTTGATTATCATGAGTGACACTTCTATGAACATTCAGATACAAGCGTTTGTGTGCACATGTGTTTTAATTTCTCTTGGGTAGATTTCTAGGAGTGGAATTACAAGGTCATAAAATAAATTTAAATTTAACTTTTTTAAGACTCTGCCAAAGGATTCCAAAGCAGCTGCACCATTTACATTCCTACAAACAATGTAAGAAGGTATCGCTTTCTCCACATCCTTACTTGTTACTGTCTGACTCTTTGATTATAGCCATCCTAGTTGGTAAGTGCTATCTTATTGTGGTTTTGATTTGCATGTGCCTAATGATTAATAATGTTGGGATCTTTTCATATGTTTGTGAGCTATTTGTTCGTCTTCTTTGGTGGAATGTCTATTCAAATCTTTTCTCCATTTTTTAATTTGGTGCTTGTAACTTTTAATAAGATAACATTTATAAATTGCAGACTTATCTCAGCAAATGATAGGATCTAATATTAATCTTACTACCAAAGATATAGTGCATGAGACCTGGGTACCTGAACTCTGATTAAATTGAAATCACTCCCTTATATTCCAGTCTTGTTCAGTTCTTGTATCCCTTGAATTCACTAATTCCCTGGTTCCTTATATTACTGGAGCACTACTCACACTTGTTTAACTAGGACTTTGAAAACTTTTATAGCATTTCAGTGACTTGTCTATTGGCATTTTTAGTGACAGACAGATAGAAGATCCAAAAACAGAACACCCCTGCCTGCATAACTTCAATCACTTCAGGGTGGAGAGACTATATCTGTTTCTAACCACTAGGAAAGGGCTCTGCAAATTTTAACACCTCCCTGATTATGTTTGCATTATCCTCCCCTCTTTAGCCACTGTGCTTTAGGCTGCCATGCTGCTCTCACAGTTTCTTTTTCTCTCCAATGAAGGAAGGTCATGCCTTGACCATAAGAACTATAAGGAAGGGGGCTGGCCTGGTGGCATAGCAGTTAAGCTCACGAGCTCCGCTTCGGTGGCCCAGGGTTGACGGATTCGGATCCTAGGTGTGGACATACTCACCACTCATCAAGCCATGCTGAGGCAGCATCCCACATAGAGGAACTAAAAGGACCTACAACTAGGATTTGCAACTATGCACTGGGGCTTTGGGGAGAAAAAAAAAGGAGGAAGATTGGAAACAGATGTTAGCTCAGGGCCAATCTTCCTCAAACAAACAAACAAACAAACAAAGAACTATAAGAAAGAAAGTGCAGTTAGGGATCACAGAAGAAATTATGTTTTGTTTAGGGAATCAGACATAGCTTTATGGGTTTAACAGAGCTTGAGAAGGGGTCTGAAGACTAAATATTGCACATTCCAACAGTGGTCCCTCAAGCTCTCAGACCCTCCTTTACACTTCACAAAAGGCCTCGTAGGAAACCAGGCCTCTATTTCTTCACCTCCATCACAGATTAAGGAATAAGCCATATTCCAAGACCCAGTTCACGTCTTATATCTCAAATTGCTCCCATTTGCCCAGCATTTGATCTCATTACTTGTGCTTCTGTGTTCATACTAACCTAGATAAGAGGCAGTATAGCATAGTGTTCATGAGCATGGACTCTGGTCCCAGACCACCTAGGACCAAATGCTGGGTAAATTACCTCATCTTTCTGTGCCTCAGTTTCTTCATCTATAAAATGAGGATAATAATAGCTCTTATTTCACAGGTTTGTTTTAAGGAGTATGAATTAATACCCACAAAGTATTAGAACAGTACACATAATTAGAACTGTGAAAATTTTAAGCCGTTCTTCTCATTATGAATCTTCAAACTGAAGGCCTGATACTGTTTTCTGGGCAATAAATTTTGCTTTGTTCTCCGTCAATGAGAATTTCTGTCATTAACGGAACTGCCTCTGGCTATGATGAATAGATAGCCCATTAAATATCACCTACCCCTGAGATTACAAAGGGAAACATCACATATTTGTTAACTGGAGAAGGGAGCCTTTGAAAATCAACAGACTTGGATCTTTGCAAAACACTATTGCTTTCTTTTTAACCATGAGTAATTAACTTAACTTCTCTTTAGGTTTATGCCTTATAGGCTGGTTGTGACTATGAAGAGATGTCTCGGTTCAATTATGTACATGGCTTTGTGCTCAAAACAAGTTATCTATTACCACTATTACCATCATCACCATCACCACCACTTTGATGCAACTTCCAAAGTAAGAAGCAATCATAGATGGCATACCCTGGTCCCACAGGACTTCAGACATATAGGACAACAACAAATATAGAAGTTCAGTCATATAGGAGAAAGGAATTAAATGAGAAAAAGAATAAAGGTGGTAAAAAGATCAAAGATATCTATTGAACCAATTTGATAAGTCCAATTTGGCTGGACATTTGACCATAGAAATGTATCAAATAAACCCTAGTAGTTTTTTGACTGGGATGTAAAAAAATGGGATTTATGCTTTAGGAAAACAAACTTGGGAGTAAATCTAAGGATGACATTTTGAGGGGAGGCAAGGGAATAGGATGTAGACACCAGTAAGAAGCTATTAGAGGAGATAGACAAGCCATAACCATAGCCTTCATTACGTGGTTGGCTGTGAAGATGGGAAGCAGGGAGATATATGTCCTCATATGAGCAATACTGCAGGTGAAATATGACTTGAACTAGGAATGAATATTTGTGCCATAGAGAAAGAAAAGGCAAACGTGACTGTGAGTTTTTGAGCAACAGTTAAATCAAGGAGTTATTTTGAATAGAGAGATTATAAATGAGGCTTCTAGTCATAAACGAAAGAACATAGACTTTGAATCTGCCATTTGTTGTTTGGATAAATTGCTTAAAATCTCTAGGCTTTAGATTCCTTGGATGTCAAGTGAGAACAATAACAATTGCCTTGCCAGGTAATTATGGAAACCAAATTAAGGGGTAAAAACACATTTAGGTGCAGCACCTACTAGAGAACTGGAAACAAAGAGTAAGTACAATAAATGGTAACTGTTTTAAACTTCCTCATTGTCGTGATAATTATTGTTCAATTTGAATTTAAGGAGTATCCAAATACAAGTGTTGAGCATAGACAGTAGTAGAGTGGGTTTGAGGAAGCAGGAGACAGATTTGGCCTAGAGTTGTATATCTGCAGTGAGTGGTATAAAGACTCTATAGCTGATGAGCCCTTCTCCAGTCATGCAAGAAGGAAGTATGGCACAGCAGTTTGGAACCAAGACTCTGGAATCAGACTTCTGGGTTAGAATCTAGTTATTTCCATTTATTAACTCCTGACTTTGCACAAGTTACACAACCTCTCTGCCTCTACTTCTTCATCAGGTAAATGCAATTAATGATAGGACCTAACTCATAGGATTATGGCATGAATTAACCGCAATTATACATGGGAAACATTTAGAATAGCACCTGACCCTCATTAAATGCTCAATAAGAGTAAATTATTATTATCATTACTTACTTGTCAAATATTTATTGGAATTATCTTTATATAAGTAGTAGATAGAGAAAATTTGATGAAGAGTGACCTTTACCATGCTAACAGATAAAAAGGAACTTGCAGAGGAACAGAAAGAAACAATCTACTAAGAAGATCTGAGCTGTGTCACAAAGGCCTGTGGAAGAGTGACTCTCACAAAGTAGGGAGTGATGATTTGATTAAATATTTCAATGAGATCAAAGACTGATGATACACCATAAGACATATGTGGTAGGCTAAATAACGACCCTTCAAAGATGTCCACATCTTAATCTCTGGAACCTGTAAATATGCTACCTTACATGGTAAAAGGGACTTTGCAAATGTGAATTAACTAAGTATCTTGAGATGGGAAGATTATCCTGGATGATCTGTGTGAGTTCAATGTAATCACAGGGCCCTTATAAGAGAGAGACAAGAGAGTTAAAAATCAGAGAAGAAGGTAATGTGACAAGGGAAGCAAAGGGAAAAGAGGCAATATAACGTGTATCCATGAGACAAGGAATGCAGGCAGTTTCTAGAAGCTGGAAAAGGCAGGGAAATAGATTCTCCCCTAGAGCCACCAGAAGGAACCAATCCTGTCAATACCTTGACTTTAGCTCAGTGAGACTGGTTTTGGACTTCTGACTTCCATAAGTGTAAGATAATAAATTTGTGTTGTTCTAAACCACTAAATTTATGGTAATTTGTTACAGTGTTAACAGAGAACTAGTACAACATGCTTATTATGAGATCATTAATGATTTTATAAAGAGTAGTTTTAGAAAAGTGATGATTGCAAAAGCAAAGAAGATAAAGAATTAAGAATGGTATAATGCTGCAATGAATGGATAAAAGATGTGGTATATATCTGCAATGGAATACTACTCAGCCACAAAAAAGACAAAATCATGCTGTTTGTGACGACATGGATGGACCTTGAGGGTATTATGCTAAGGAAATAAGTCAGACAGAGCTAGACAATACCATATGATTTCAACTCATATATGGAAGATAAACAAACACACACATAGATACAGAGAACAGATTGGTGGTTACCAGAGGAGAAGGGGGTGGGAGGAGGGCAAAAGGGGTAAAGGGGCACACATGTATGGTGACGGATGGAAACTAGACTTTGGTGGTGAACGTGATGCAGTCTATACAGAAACTGAAATACAATAATGTACACCTGAAATTTACACGATGTTATTAACCAATGTGACCTCAATAAAGTAATTAAAAATAAAATAAAAAACAGAGTGGTATACGAAGGAATGAAGTAGAAGGGTCAGTTGGAGATCATTAGTGACGTCATTCCTTCCAATGAGCCCCTAATGTAATTCAAGGTACTATTCTTATGTACTGCTATATGCAAAGTGTTGGGTTGCAAAGATGTATGAGATGACTTTTCCCTCAAGAAGTTTAGTCTAGTAGGGGAGTGATTAAAGTATCATATTTAAGTAATGAAACTGTTCAGATTGTCATAAAAAAAGACAGAAGAGAAAAGACATGGTTCATTTTGATTAGGAAAAGGAGAGGCTTGGACAAGACTTCACAATAAAAGTATCCTATAATTCGTGACCTAACTGAAGAGTAGATGTATCCCAGAGAAAGATCTAGAAGTAGAGAACCACAGACCTTAAAAATAAATGAGTTGTGAAAATCATGAGGGCATTGTGGGGATCGGCAAGTTACTTGGCAGAAGTGCAAATTAGAGTGCATAAAAGGTATCCTAAAATTAGGATAATGCACTTTGAATTGAATTGAGAACTTCCATAATTTATTCCTGACATATCTGCTGTTCTCCATCTCCACTGTTACCATCCTATTCCAATCACCCTTACCACTTATAACAACTCATCAATAGTCCCCGTTCCTTCCTATACTCCATCCATATGGGCCCTATTCTTCGTCCTTCTTTTCACTGAACAACTCCTAAATCTTTCTTCTTTATGGCGTTTGTCCTTGCTATTTCTTCTGCTTGGAACATCTAGCCCCCTAATGTCCACATGGCTTGCCTTATTTGTTAGTCAGGTCTCACTTTACTATAGTGGTCTTCCTTGGTTACTTTGGATATGGTACTCAGACACTCCATGTCATAACACCCTGTTTTATTTTAATCCTGGCATTCGTCATTATCTGAAATTATCTTGTCCATTTATTTACCTAATTGTCTGTACCATCTCACTCCCAACCCCTGCAGAGGTCTAAGCTTCTTGAACGTGTTCATTAGTCTTGTTCCTTGTTCTACTTCTAGTGCCTGGAACAGTGCATGAGACATATTGAGCACTCAAGGCATATTTACTGAATGAATTATAAGGCCCTTGAATGCCATGGAACATGGTATACATGTCATAGATTCAAATTTTATCTCAATCACTTACTATATCGGGTCGCATTGGGAAAGTTAGTTAATATCTTCGAGTCTCATTTTCTTGATATGTATAATGGGAATTCTAATATATACTTTGTAGAGCTGTTGTGAGGATTGGCAGTTATGCAGGCAAAGTGTCTAACGTCGTAACTGATTCATAGTAAGCTCTTGATAATATATGCCATTATCATTATTACTATCACTAGTATTACGAATATTTCCCTTAGGTCTTGGAGGATATTCGTAGGAGAAAGCCACGGTGTGACTAAACTTTCAAAAACCAGAGAGTCAGTAACTGAGAGGATGAATTAAAGAGGGAGAGGTGTCATTCAGAAAGGAAAATAATACTGCAGGTGCATTTTGACAAGACAGCTGCTGTGATCCTGGAAATACTTTTGATCTATTGACTTCTCATGGAAATTTAAAGACTAAGAAAGACATCCAGTTCAGATAGCTGGGTAGTATTTTTAGATTGCTGATGGAAGTTGTTATTAACAAGGATTCATATCCCCCCAAAATCTTAAAATGATGTGCGCCATAATACAGGATTTGCTGAAATGACTCACAGTGAAAGAGACCAGCAAATATGGAGAAAATGAATCTGATATAATAAACCACTCCTAAAGTTGATGGTTTCTTAAAAATGTTAAGTAAATATAAAGTATGTGAATGTCATTCCAAAGAGAATTATGGAGAATCAATTTTTCTATTTACTAAAGAAGCTGTATAGTGTTAATAATATGTTGCTTGAATATACTGAACTAAACAGCTTCTACAGCATTATAAAAAGTAATAGCATGAACATGGCATATCAACAAAAGTCTTGTTTTCTTCATATTCATTTGTGTCTTAATTGATTTGGAAGTGCCTACCTTGGAGAGAGAGTAGGTACACAAGTTTCAGTCTTCAAAATAAAAACAAGACAGGTTTTCCTCAATTTAAGTAAAACCAATATGTAAAAACATATTAATTTACCAGATTTATATATTTGAGGGGTTTCCAAAGAAATCTGTCTCTCCAAGATGACTAACCACCGTATTTCTGTTCATTAAGAATTTAATTCTGAAACAGTGTTCAGATCAAGGTAGGCGTTATTCTTACTTTACTCAATATTGGTTGGAAACCAATTTAGTAATTGTATTCTGTTTGGGAGTCATATTTAAAGATGGTCCTATATTATTAAAGAGAGTCACTAATAACCTGAAGAGCATTCAGAAATAGGCAAGGAGCACAGTAATAGTAACCTTGAAGCCATGTCATGAGAACTAAACTAAGGGACTATGGACATTTAACATAAAGTAAGAAAGACATAGATATAGTAGAGGTTACTGGGACTTGGGGGCTGATGTGGTTGGTTGGTCTTTTATTTTTCTTTATTTTTTTATTTTTTGCAAGGAAGATCAGCCCTGTGCTAACATCTGCCAATCCTCCTCTTTTATTTTTATTTTATTTGCTGAGGAAGACCGGCCCTGGGCTAACATCTATGCCCATCTTGCTTCACCTTATATGGGATGCTGCCACAGCATGGCTTGCCAAGCGGTGCGTTGGTGCGCACCTGGGATCCCAACCGGTGAACATCGGGCCGCCACAGCGCGGCGTGTGCACTTCACCACTTGTGCCACCCGGTCGGCCCCTGGTTGGTCTTTTAGATAGTAGCAGTCTCCGAATGTTTGAATGATTGTCCTGTGAAAGGAATTGTGTGTAATGCCTATAGTTTTAGAGGACAGAATTAGGAGGTGGGCAGAAACCTCAGGGCATATATGTGGGTTAACATATGGATAGATAGTGCAAAAACTAGGCCCACGCAAACTGGAATGGGCACCCATGGAACGTCTTGTACTAGAAGCAAACGGTCATGTCAAGTTTGCAACGGGAAATGATGTTGTGAGAATGTGGTGGAGAAGGTCATCTACCACAACTGCTATATCCCTTTCTAGTACTAAGATTTGTCAATTCATAAAAACCATAGGGTGTAACTCTGGGCAGCAACCTGATTCTCTGGTTCTTGTTGTGGCAGAAGGCTAAGGAAACAGTGATGGCAGTTTTTGGCATGGAGTTGAAAAAGGTCTGGAGCCGTGGCAGCCTTGTTAGAGTAATCAGTCTACTCAGTTGACTCTTATGAAGGAGCATGAGACATGACCCTTTTTTTTTTTTTTTTGTGCTGAGGAAGATTCACCCTGAGCTAACATCTATGCTAATATTCCTCTATTTTGTGTGTGGGTCACCACCACAGCATGGCTGCTGCCGAGTAGTATAGGTCCACACCTGGAAACCGAACCTGGGCCACTGAAGTCAAGTGTGCTGAACTTAACTACTCTGCCACCAGGCTGAGCCCCCATTTTTTTTTAAAATCAGCTTCACTTTCTTTTTTTGTGTGTGTGAGGAAGGTCAGCCCTGAGCTAACATCCGTGCTAATCCTCCTCATTTTGCTGAGGAAGACTGGCCCTGAGCTAACATCCATTGCCAATCCTCCTCCCCTTTTTCCCCCCAAAGCCCCAGTAGATAGTTGTATGTCATAGTTGCACCTCCTTTTAGTTGCTGTATGTGGGACGCGGCCTCAGCATGGCTGGAGAAGCGGTGCGTTGGTGCGTGCCCGGGATCCGAACCCAGGCCGCCAGTAGCGGAGCGCGCGCACTTAACCGCTAAGCCATGGGGGTGGCCCCAATCAGCTTCACTTTCTAATCACGCCTTGTAAGATTTGAAAAGAAAAGGATTTAACATAAAGCAAGCCATATTAAACCTTTCTGGAATAAGAAAGAAGACAGGCAAACAGGTCACTTGGATGGCTGGATGGTGGAAATAGAACAATTAGCAAAGGAGGAAACAAAGAAGGCTGGAAAGTCAAGCATTTTAAATAATGTTCTGAAAAAAGAAGGAAACATACTAGGAGTTTAGTTTAGAAAACAGATGTTTTAGGCACTTCTTAAACAATGACCTCCATCTTAATTGACATTTTAGGTGACAATAGAATTGCTTATATTTATAGGGTTGTTTTAGTCTGAGAAGATAAGAAGACAACTAGAAAAACTAAAAAATAAATAAAGTAACTACATTCAGTAGACATGGGGGAAATACATTTTAGTGTCAATAGAAATAACAGGACAGAAGTTTGGATTATAAAATTCTTGCAAATATCTGTTTTCTGGTAAATTCATAATATTCACTTATGCTGTCACCATTACCAACAAAGTGAGTCTGGTGGACATCAATTTTGCTTACACAGCACCTTGTGTTTACCTCTGTCATATCTTATTTCACACTGTAGAACAATTAATTTGTGTCTCATCTCTGTTACTCACTAGACAGGAAAATCTTTTCGGATTAAGACGGCTTTCTTTGTCTCTGAATTTCTGATCCCAAGCACTGTACCTGTAACATACACAATACTTAATAGATATTTCTTGGTCTGAGTCGACTCCCCAAATTCTCCCTATGCCACTATTCAGATGCCTGAAATTAAACTCTAGAAGTTTATGCTTCATATTTTAGTTGCTATCTGTTGATGCTGAGATCTAGACAAAAATGCAAATTTCTCTGGTAATTTGCACATATAATTTTCCATTGTAATAATCGCTATTGTTAATTGAAGATCTACTATGTGACAGGTATCTCTCTAAATATATTACATTGAATTCTAACAAAAAAATCATCAAAGTATGTACTAATTAGCAGATAAGAAAAATGAAGATGCTGAGAAATTAAGTAATGTGTCTGAGGTCACCCGTCTGTAAGTGGCAACTAACTTCAGTTCTCTCTGACTCCAAAGATATGAGTGTTTAAATGAGCCATGATTTTAAAAAAATGCTTTCATAATTTATTTTTAAAAACTTCAAATGTACAGAAAAGTTACAAGTACAGTACACAGAACTCTCATATCTTCACAACCGGTTTCCCCAAGTGTTAACTTTCTTTCCATTTATTCTGTCATTTGTCCTCTTCCTCTCCTCTCCTCCGTTCTCCTCTCCTCTTCACTCTCTCCCTCTGCATGTGTGTGTATACACATACAGACATGTTCTTATACATATACATAAATACATGCATACACACATATATATATACCCATTATTATTAGTCTTTATCTGAACCATTTGAGAGTGAGCTACCAAAAATCTCCAATGGCTGCCCATTCCACCTAGAATAAAACCTAATATCCTTACCATGGCAATAAAGTTCTACAAGAATTGGCCATAGACGTCGGTTCTAATCACTCTTCCTTTTGCTAAATCCACTCCAGCCACACGGGCATCCCTGCTGTTCCTCCCACCACACGGGCCTCTGTACTTGCTGTTCTGCCTGCCTGGAATATTCCTTCCCTAAATATTCATGAGACTCAATCCTGCACTTCATTCTGGTTTCTTCCTCAACCACCTATACTAGTCAGTGTTCTCCAGAGAAACAAAACTAATCTTTCTCTCTCTCTCTCTCTCTCTCTCTATCTCTATTTATCTATCTAGAGAGATTTATTAGAAGGAATTGGCTCACACAACTGTAGAAACTGAAAAGTCCCAAGATCTGCAGTTAGCAAGCTGAGGACCCAGGAGAGCCAATGACACAGTTGGAGGTCTGCGAAGCAGGGGAGCTGATAATCTAAGTTCTGGTCCAAGTCTGAGTCCAGAGGCAGGAGAAGACTGATGTCTCAGCTTGAAGACAGGCAGAGAGAGCCAATTATCCTTTACCCCATCGTTTTTGTTCTATTCGGGCCTCCCATATATGGGACGAGGCCCACCCACAGTGAGGAGGGCAATCCGCTTTACTCAGTCTACCAATTCAAACGTTAATCTCATCCAGAAACCCCTCACAGACACATCCAGAACAATGTTTAACCAAATATCTGGGCACTCTATGACCAAGTCAAGTTGGTACTTGAAACTAGCAATCACATCACTTTATCTAAAAGAGCAGCCTGCTATTTTCTTTGTATCATTTTGCTGCTTTCTGCCCTTAGGTTATGTATCTTGATTATTTATTTGTTGTCTATCATTTCCATCGAAAATGTGGGCTCATTGAGGGCAAGGCATTGTTTTTCTTGGATACCATTGTATTCCCAGGGCCTAGAACAAGACCTGAAACACAGTTGGCGCTCATTAAATACTTTTTGAATTAAAAAAGGAATTAATGAATGGATTAATGATTTTAGTGTATTGATGGCATTACAGCCGACATTAAATTATGAAAATTTTTAGGTTACCTATGTCTTTCATCCAGGAATTTTTATTACTCCAGGGCCTGCTATAGTGCCTACTATAGCATTCATTTTACACGAATATGTATTGGAGTGCAATAATGAATAAATAAATGAGAGAGAAAGAAATAGCAGAGAGCCACTCCTACCGTCGTAGATTACTGATTCTCTTTCCAGTGCTCTTTCTGGTAGCCCACACAACTGTATTCCTTACCTACTTAACCATATACCATCACTATTTTTAAGGCTGGACAAAATTTGATTTGCAAAATTGATTTGCTACTAAAAGAATTGCTCGGTCAAAGTTTTCTTTCGCGCGAAGCTATCAAATCTCTTTCTATGTAGGTAAATTCGGCTTGAGAACAGTTTGGAAAATAGCAATAATAACTTGAAACATTTGTAAATAGCTAAATAGTGTTTTTATTTAAGTGCCTTTTAAATAAGCAATAAAAGTAACTTTTGCAGCATTTGGTTTTCAGTGATGACAATGAGTAATGAAAACGAAACACCTGTGAGCTCAGGTTCCATTAATGTGTTAAGTTTGTTTCCAGTGAGTATTTGAAATATCATACAAGGGAGAGAGAACAGACACAGGGAGCTTGGAAACCAGTCTTGGATTCTTGATCTGATGCTCCCTTCACTCTTGGGCAAATTGCCTGATGTCTTTGCATGCTACAAAAGACAAGGTTTTCTCTGAGCCTCAGTTCTCCATTTCTAAAAAAAAATGATATATTGCCAACTTGAAAAGTTTATAATGAGGACAAAATGAGAGGTTGTGTGTAAAGTGCACAAAGCACACCATAAATATTGTACTATTACTTCTATCCCCTCTCTTTCTGCAGAACACAGTAGAATGGAAAGAGTACTAAAAGTTACTAGACCCAACACCTAAATAAAAATAGGGCATGGATTTCCAGCTGTAATGCTCTCAAGAAATATCAACTTCTATGTAAAACAGACAAAGAAATGATAAAAGTGAATAATAAACTCAAATTTCCTCTGCTGCACCCCCACGAGCTCCCCTCTAACTTTGTGTATTGCCTATCTAGTTAATAACAGCAGTAGTTACTCAAACTCATTTCTCCTTCTTTGTCATCACTCAGACTGTTAGTCAGCAAGTCCTGCCCATTCTATCCCAGAAATATCTCTGCAGTTCACCCCTCTTCCTAAACCCACACTGCTTCTTCCTCAGTTTAGCATCTCAGTACTTATTTATTTATTTATTTTTTGTGAGGAAGATCAGCTCTGAGCTAACATCCATGCCAATCCTCCTCTTTTTGCTGAGGAAGACCGGCTCTGAGCTAACGTCTATTGTCAATCCTCCTTCTTTTTCTCCCCAAAGCCCCAGTAGATAGTTGTAGGTCATAGTTGCACATCCTTCTAATTGCTGTATGTGGGACGCCGCCTCAGCATGGCCGGACAAGCAGTGGGTCGGTGTGTGCCTGGGATTCAAACCCGGGCCGCCAGTAGCGGAGCACACACACTTCACCGCTAAGCCACGGGGCTGGTCTCCTTCAGTACTTCTTAGTTGCTAGCTTGGCCTTCCTCTTTCTAATCTTAATTCTTCCAATCCATTGCTTTACAACTGTCAACGCTTTTCAAACTCTGACTGTGTTGTTTCTCCAGCAATGGAATCTTGTTGACTAGCAGATAAATTAAAAAAATAATTAACCTATCCTTTAAACTCCTTTAAGATCTGGTCCTAACCTCCCTATGCAGTCACACTTCCCATCACCCCTCTCCAAGTTCCGTGTACTGCACTCCAGTCACACTGATTTCTCTGAACCTGCTCTTTGCTCTCATCTGCCCTTCACCTCCACGTTGGCATATGTTACTCCCTGACCGGTCAGTCTACAGCAGCCCTTCAGACACTCTATCACATCACTCTGTTTTATTTCCTTCACAATGTGTATTTCCAACTATTTTCTTGCTTATTTGTTTATGTATTATCCCCTTCTGCCGTAATATAAATCCCATAAGAACAGCCATCCTGTCTTGTTTACTTGTGCAATCCTGGTATCTACAAAATTACCTGGAAAATATTAAGTGCATAAAATTGTGCATTTAATAAATGAATGAATAATTACCTGACTAATTATCTTTACTTACTCTATTATTGGTCAACTAATATCCATCTTTTAATTCTCACTGTAATAGACTATAGAAGGATGTGATAGAATTTACTGCTGCTCACTGATATTCATGTCTTCTTTTTGGCCACATAGCTAAACTACATTTCCCAGCCTCCCTTGCAGTTAGACATGGTCATGTGACTATATTCTGGCCAATGTAATGTAAGCAGAAGTGATATTGACCACTTCTGGGCCTGTCCTAACCCATATAAACTTCCCATACAAAATCTTCACTCTTATTCTTCATTCAGAGGGTGAATGGAGGTGAGTCTGGGGATCTACATAAGGGTGGAGCCATAAGATGGAAGAAGCTTGGGGCCTTGAAGGCCTGATTAGAGTAGAGCTTCTGTCCCTATCCAGCACCCACACTAGACTGTGATTTGAGTCATAACCTTTTATTTCATTGTCATTGAGATTTAAGGAATAGTTTGTAACAGCGGTTAATCTATCCTGACTAACACAAATAGTTTAATGAAAGCATGTAACTCCCCTCATCCTTAACTAACTGTGAGCTTCTTAAGGGCAAGGGTCATGGCTAATTCAATTTTACATCCTCGGCTCCTACTACAATCATGGATATATATGGTGTGGCAGGAAAGGATGAATAATCTCAATGATATATTTTTCCAAATTCTCTCTAAAATATGATTTGCTCTCAAATGGCACCAAAAGTCCCCTGTCCTATACCAGTTTTCCTTAATTAAAATGAAATAAAAAGGATATTTCTAGTATCTGTGTTGTGTAATGGAGAAAGAACAGCATGTGAGAACAGAAAGGCCCACTCTCAAAGACCACTTCTCTCACTTATTAAGTTTGTGACCTTCGGCAAGTTATTTTACCTCTGTGCATCTCAATTTCTTCATCTGGAGACGGGAATAATAATTAATATGAGAATTAGAGATGATGTACATAAACCATATAATAGTGCCTGGGAAATATGCTAGTCACAAAAATGGTATTGATGATGATTATTTTCATAATTATAAGGCAAAAATAAATACTTCTCCAAGGAAATTGTGGAAGAAATCAGAGAAGTCTTCCTTGGTAGAATACTTGAGAAGGTAGTTAGTACTGATAAAATTTATTGCATGGGAGGGAAGTTGCACCATCTCTCTGAGGTTTTGGTCATGGTCTAATGTTTGTGGGGACTTAGGCAGCACATGTTTTGGTGGAAGGAAGCTGACAGTAGCTCAAAAGCAGTGCAGGCACCCCCGGGCTTTGCAGAGAGCTTAGGCCATTTGTAAGCAGCGGTGACTGACTCAACCACTGAGAATATGAAAGACAGAAAACCAGAGATTTGAGGATTATAAGAACTGAACAATAACAACAGGAATTCCCCAGTCATTCTTCAAAATTCTGTGGTATTGCATTTATTATTTATCAGTGGATATTTTTCAGGAAAATAACAGCAAATCCAGTCATTGGTGGTAAGATTTCAAACTGAAGTTTTCTCCAGAGAGATTTATTTAGAATAAGCCTTTGAATCATTTAAAAGCAAATCAGGCAAATCCTCATGTATTTTCCCCCAGGAAATCATCCCATTTCTAAGGGGAAGTTCGGATGATATACAACAGCCAATATTGACTTATTGAAGATGTTATCAAATCCTCTGTCTTTCCTCATAATGATATTAGAAGATACATATTATGCTACTGAGTCTTCAAAGGAGGTACAAAAAATATAATTCATAATTTTAACCTGGGGTAGAAAATTTGAAGTTAACATAAAATTGCCTTTAATGAATTATTAGAATCCATGTCCTGGCCATGGATCCATGTCAGGAAAGTATGAAGATTGGTTCCTATGCTGGAGCGTAAGCTTTTAATATTAAGACAGACCCAGAGAAATCCAGGTTCGGAAAATTATAGTAACAACAATACTAACAGTTCCATCGCTGCCTGTCTATGGTGGACAACTTCTCAGTCTAAAAAGCACTTTCACTAACATTACTTAATTTAATACCCCAAGTGGAACACTGCTAGGCATCATTAGAATTTCATAGAATAATTTTCATCAAAGAACTGAGGGTGCGGAGTCTAAAGAAACAGGAGACGAGAGTGAACAGAGACAACCTCTCTGGTTTGTTTTCTACCTAGTAGATGCCTTCACCATCAGAGAGCAGAGCATTGCAAGGGTGGAATCCAGAATAAAGGAAGATAGAGCTACTTTGAAGCTGCAGCCAATGTCTAGTCTTTTGTGGATCAGGATAGAAGTGAGAGGGGTTTGATTTGGGAAGGTTATACATAATTCAGCACTACTTCAAGAAACTTAAATTTTCAGAGAACAGAAGTACTGGAAAATACAACTTAGTGTAGGATTAGCCTCATTTTATTGATAAGAAAAGCGAACATCAGAGAAATTAATGACTTGATTAAGATTTCAAAAAGGGAAAGAGACAAAGTGGGGATAAGAGACTTAGTCAAGAGATCTGTACCATCTTGTTCCATCAGGGAACCTCTTTAATCTTGCGAGGTGGGAGCAATATAAGCATCAAATGTCCTCATCTCTCATAGCGCAGGTGAATAAATAATGTCTAAAATTCATAACACAAGAATTAGCAGTATAATTTTTTCATTTGGTGATGTGGAATTAATGACCACAAGAAATAAGAAGAAAAATTAAGAGTTAAAGTGGTCCCTGCTAAGCAGTAAGATTAAGTATTGGGTGATACTTTTAAAAATTATTTAAATTTTGAAAATTAAAAAAAAAAGAAAAATGAGGGCCAGCCCAGTGGTGTAGTGTTTAAGCTCACGTGCTCCACTTTGGCGGCCCACAGTTTGCAGGTTCAGATCCCGGGCGCGGATCTACTCACCACTCACCAAGCCATGCTGTGGCAGTGTCCCACTTACAAAATAGAGTAAGATTGGCAACAGATGTTAGCTCAGGGACAATCTTCCTCACCAAAAAAAGAAAAAGAGAAGAGAAAAAAATGAATAGAAAAATAAAACTTAAATCACAATGCATTAGAAAGAGCCCTGGGCACAGTGTCCTTTACTAGCTCCAATATTTTCCAAGATGACTTTAGGAATATTACTTAAGTTCCCCAAAACTCCCATTAAAAAAAAATCCCTATAGCAGGTTGCATAATATATTTATCTATATAATAGGTATAATTTTTTTTACCATCCTTATCAAATAGGGTAGAGCTTTACTGAAAAAATTTATACGTGGGACATAACTTCCATTGGCATTATGTGGCACTTGAGATATAATCATAGCTCCACTAATATAATTATTGTGATTATTAGATCATGTGATACAAAATGGAAAATGGTTAATAACCAAGATACAGACGTACATCTATTGTAAAAGCCAGAATTGCAAGGCATCGTCTCTATGGACTCCAAAAGACACAAGAATGGATGATATATTGTTATGCCTCAGCTACCCACAGCCATTGTGACCTACAGTTCTCCTAACTGCTCTGAAAAGCAAAAGATACATACATTTCATTGAATTTTTACCATAAGGACTTGTGATGAGGGCTATGCCCTAACCATAAGGGTCAATGTGAAGAAAACGGCATCAATATGTAACTCTTTTGGATTCATATCCCAAGATTAAAATATTGGCAGTGCGACCCTGCCTAGAAGGCTTGGATGGAAAAAGGATATCAGTTCCTGGCAGAATCTCTCTGTGGCTTTAGAAAGTAATAGCTTGACCTTCAGTGACATGCAGAGTTTTATATTCACTTCAGTTAAAAATGACACCTTCTACATTTACAGGTAAAAGACTTCATCATACTAATGGTCCTAAGGGAAGTCATGGAATTACTAACACGCTTTTTTCAGAGTAACTGCTAACAAAGACCCTTTATTAAGATAGGGACCTGACATTCTAAAACTTCCAAATTGTCTTTGCCGTAAACTAGCATCACCTAGGTGATACACTGATGTATATGCAACCTAAACAAATGTATTAAATATACTGCTAGGCCCATGCTTTTCTTTCCATTTCTCCTTCTGGTTTGCATACTTCCAACCTATCTTCAACTTGATGGGCAGAGTCATCCTTCTTAAATAAATATTTGACCCTGTCTCTCAATGGCTTCAATCCCTTAGCTAGAGTTATGCAGCTCACAGGATGAATTTAAAGTTCTTAGCAACTTATATGAGATCTGCCATGACCTGGATCTTCTTCACTCCAACACACTAACATTTTGTAACCACTCTGAATGTGTCAGGCACTGTGCCAGGTCCTTTATATGAATTACACCTTTAAAACTCAACACAATCTTGTGTAAAAAGTACTATTACCCACATGTTATAGATGAAGAAATTGAGGTTAGAGAGTGTAGTTTCACCAAAGTCACACTGTTGGTAAGTGGTGAAACTAGGAGTTCAAGATCTTTTCTGGAGCCACTCCTGCCTCACTTAGTATGGTTATGAAACTGCACTGTGTAGTAGTATTTTCTGTCTAGGAGTTTCCTCATTTGTACTGGGAGCACAAGTGCATTGTCTTCTAAATAGAGCTATAATAACTGAGTATTTTTATTCCAGGACAAAGCAACTCAATCATTCCTATTTTTGTGGGTAATTGTAAAAAAGGAAGAAAACTGAAAATTTGAAATAGGAATATGAGGGAAAAGTATGACAGAGTAGGAGTAGGATTTAAACAAAATCTTAGGAAAGATAAACAAAGCAGTTGAAAATTAAACCTGGATCTTTGAACAACATTCCTGAATTCTCTAGGCTGGAGAGAATTGAGGTAGAGAAAGAGAGAGAGAGATCCTGCAACTTTTCTAGCAAGTGACAAGTAAAGGATGGTAAATCAGTATCAATTATTCACTTCTTATAGTTACTGAAAGACTTTCAAATGTTCTTATTATAGTCTTCATTTGGTATGCCGTTGCTATTCATTTACTTCAACCAACATAGAAAGATTATTCATAAGGACCTCTATATGTTCACATATCACAGTGGTCTCCCTTTATTCTAGTTTTTCCCAGCTGCAAATCCTCCGACTGTGGAGATTTTAAGGAACATAACTATTAAGATGCGGTTGAGGAGGAAGGGTTACCCTTATCTGTTGCTTCCTAAAGACATGATTTTTTTTTTATAACACTTGCTTTATTTATGCTGCTGCCTCACCTTGGGGATACACTTCTTTCTGTTCTTCTCTTCTCTAACTCCTACCTGCCCTTGGAGATTAACTTAGGTGTGATCATACCTTCTCTCCCTTGACCCCACGCATTCTGGATCAGAGTTTCCTTCTGTGGGATCTTGTACTTTCATCTGTAATGGCACTTCCACATTGGACAGAAATTGTCTGTCTTCCAGTGTGGGAAACATGTCTTTTTCAGTGATAGTCAGTGTGACATAAAAATTAAGAATGTCAACTCTGGAATCAGTCCAGCTAGGTTCAACTCCTAGCTCCATCTTTTACTACCCGAGAGACCTTGTGCAAATTACTTAACGTCCCTGTGCCTCAGTGTCCTTATCTATAAATGGAATAATGAAAGTAACTACTTCATAGATTGGTTGTGTCAATTCATGTGAAGTGGTCAGAAAGATAACTGGCACATAGAAGGTTCTCAGTGTTAATGAGCTAACCAATTTGACTACGTATGACAGGAGACTCCTATTAGCCAGCATGACTTCATTCCTTTAGATCTTATTTTCTCCACGGATTAAGAAAATTAAAAATGAGAGTCTATGATTTCTAAAAGAGTGGAGAATACTTCTGTTCAAGGAAAAAATGAACTGTACAGTATTTTATCTGCACCTCTCAGAGCACTCACCACTTTCCACTTTGTAATATAGTTTTCTGATGTTCTTGTTTTATATCTTCCTTGAACAAATTGGGCCCATATCTTCATTTGTATCTTACCTTTATTAGTGCCTAAAATGTTGCCTGATGCATAGTAGAAACTCAAGTATTTGCTAAATGAAAATATATAAATAAATCTGCAAGGAATCAAAAGAACCAGTAAGTCTGACACTATACGGGGTTAACTTAAACTGTTCTTCACATTGGGTGCTGTGACCATGAATCACTGTTACCATCCTCAGAAGTAAGAAAACTTATAAAATATAACTTCATAAATTTCTATTATAATTCCAGACACTATAAAAATCAAAATATATTCTCACCCTCTAAAATCTTAATTTAACAGAACAGTTAAGCACTCAGTGAGTATTTATAGACTTCATTGCCTTATGGTGGAGATTTGGTGGTAAATATTCAGGATTAGACATTTACTCTCAAGGAACTTACAAGTGTTTGATGTCATTCTTATCCTTTAACCACATTTTAAATATATTTTTATGATCCATTAAAAGAGCCTTATTCTAGTAGCAAATGATATATTCTGCTTGCTGTGTACAATATATTCCATACAATGTATCCCACAGAGACAAGCTAACTTTTTTTTTTTTTTTTTTGCTGCTCACGAAATATCAGAAACCTTATATTTAATCAGATATTGGGGAAAAAGCATAAAATTAAAAGAATTTAAACCCACCAAAACTTCTAATTAGATCTAATATTTTTTTACTCCATTTAGCAAGTCAGAGAACTCATTTCTTGAAATAAAAGTTTATTCTCCTTTTAATAATAATGGCCATTTATCTATGTAAGTTAACTTTTAAACCTGGGAAGACCCTAAAGACCACCTGGGCTCAGCCAGAAGAACCCTGTTAAGTCCCTATTTCTAAGCACTCTTTCTCTATCTCTCTTTGGACCGTGCTTTCTTTTATTTTAGGTCCTTGCTTTCCTTACTTGCTCTTCCAGAAATGGCTTTGAAAAATGAAGGGCCAAGGTGGAAATAGAATTTTACAACCAAGCCTTTAGTCTCCACAATTCCTTTGCAAATGCTATTACAATCACTTATATGAAAGTTTTTATGAAACTAAAAACCAATGAGGATTCATCAGTAAATTAAGAATAGAGAGCTTAATTGAATTAGGCCATGAAACCATCTCCTGCAAACCATCTCCTCCTATACCCCGGTTGGCTGCCTGGAAAATTCTACTCCCTTCTAAGACACAGTTCTGAAGGTCCATTCTGGAGAATGTCTCTGGCATCTTCACACCAAGATCAAGTTAGTCCTCTACATCACCCAACAGGATGATGACATTTCAAATACTGAATCAAGCTTCTCATATATTACCTCATTTCATCTACACAGTAGTCCTATGAAATATGCACTATTACAATCACAAGTTTATGGTTAAATAAATGGTAGCTAAGAAAGGTTAGTTAACTTCCTTATGTTCACTATGCAGAGGAGCTGGGATTCATATCTAGGTCTTCATGACCCCAAAACCTGAGCTCATTGCCAAGAACCTATATAAGATGTTATTAAAACAAAGTAACTCAATGTTCTATAATCATCTACCCCATGCTCATTCCGCAACTAGACCTGTACTGAGGTCCTTGAGGAAATGGACCTATCATTATATTCTTAGTGCCTAGAGCCTAACAGGAATTTGATAAGTATTTGCTGGATGGATTGATGAGTTGGTAGATGGAGAGAGACGGATGAAAGGAAGAATAGGCAGATTGGAGGATGGACAGGGCCGGCCTGGTGGCTTAGCGGTTAAGTGCGCGCGCTCTGCTACTGGCAGCCCGGGTTCTGATCCTGGGCGCGCACTGACACACCGCTTCTCCGGCCATGCTGAGGCCGCGTCCCACATACAGCAACTAGAAAGATGTGCAACTAAGACATACAACTACCTACTGGGGCTTTGGGGAAAAAAAAAGGAGGAGGATTGGCAATAGACGTTAGCTCAGAGCCGGTCTTCCTCAGCAAAAAGAGGAGGATTAGCATGGATGTTAGCTCAGGGCTGATCTTCCTCACAAAAAAAAAAAAAAAATCTTTGGAGGATGAACAATGACTGAAATAATGACCAAAATATATAAAAAGATCTACTACTTGCAGATTGGCTTTTTGTCTGACATGCAGATAAGATTGAATCTTGGGTATCCTTCTCCATCCTCTGCCCTGGTTTGTTCTGTTTGTACAACCATGCTTGAATGCTAACATAGCCTGACTGTTTTTCACCTACTGTTGTTAATACATACTAACTTGCATCTCTGGGAATGTTTATAGAAAGTATTGCTGACATTTGAGTAGTACTTTAATTTCTCATTCCTTCTTCCAGAGGGTGTATGTAATATTTTGTGAGGCAGTATTTTACAAAAAGCAAGTTTGTTTACCATAGAGTAGGTGACCAATAAATGCTTATTATATGAATAAATCAAAAATGAATGCACGAAGGAATCAGTCAATCAATCAATCACCTAGTCAATGTTTGAGTGTGGAAACTGTGGATTAAGTTAATAGCTCATGTTTATTTCACACTGCGGTTTATTTCACGCTGTGAATCATATAAGCCTCATAATAGCCATGCAAGATCCATATTTTCATTCCCATCTCATACAAAGGCTCAGAGAGGTTAAGTTTGATGAATTAAGAAGCCAAGCATCTATGGAGTGGCAGAGCTCGGATTCAAACCATGTCATTCTGACTCTTCATTTCCTACTCTTTTCTTTGTAGGTGGATTGTAGAATGCCATTGAAAGTTAGATCAATTTGGCTTGCAATGTTTAAATCAATAATGCCCACTTTCCTAATGACACCGAGGTTTACTGGTCAGATATATTAGTGGAATTACCAATCCTCATCCTGATTAAACAACTAAAACCATGAGAAAAGCTGAATGCTCAGTTACATATATCACGCTTCATCAAATTGGCCTCAGTTGCCTTCGGAGGAGCTCTGATGAAATAGAGCCAAGCGCTTCCCCTAAATAACTCGGTGCAATCCATCATTGCTCCCTGCCTCCCACCGCCTTTTCCATACATAGAAAGATAATCATGTATTTATGTCAGGCCTTTTATAGCTCAACATATTTTTCTAAAGATGATTCATTCCGGAGAAGCTTTCTTGTGATTACTGACTTGGCATGTTCTCCAAAACTATAACTGCACCTGGAGTACGTACATTTCCCCAGGACAACTCTATACACCTGCTGTATCCCAAAGTGAGAACTCGATTTCATTTTTTTCTTTTGGTAGCTAATTTTTTTCCAGCTTTACTGAAGTATAATTGACAAATAAAAATTGTATATATTTAAGGTGTACTACATGATGTTCGATATATGTATACATTGTGAAGTGATTACCACAATTAAACTAACATATCCATCACCTCACATAGTTAGGTTTGGGGTTTTTTGTGGTGAGAACACTTAAGATCTACCCTTTTAGCAAATTTCAAATACACAGTATTATTAACTATAGTCACCATGCTGTAAACTAGATCTCCAGAACTTATCCATCCTAAATAACCGAAACTTTGTACCGTTTGACCAACAACTCCCCATTGTCCCTAACCCCCCAGCCCATGTCAACCACCATTCTATTGTCTGCTTTTTTGAGTTGGACTCTTTTAGATTCCCTATACAAGTAATATCACCAGTATGTGTCTTTCTGTGTTGGGCTTATTTCCCTTAGCATAATATTCTTCAAGCTCATCCACATTGTCACAAATGGCAGGATTTCCTTCTATTTTAAGGAAATATTCTAGTGTGTGTGTGTGTGTGTGTGTGTGTGTATATATATACATTGCCCATATGTATATGCCCATATACAAATTGCCCACATTTTCTTTATCCATTCATCCATCAACAGACACTTAGGTTGTTTCCATATCTCGGCTATTGTGAATAAGGCCACGATGAACATGGGGATGCAGATATCTCTTCAAGACACTGATTTTATTTCCTTTGGAAATATACCAAGAAATGATATTGCCGAATTATGTGGTAGTTCTAGGGTTTTTTTTTTCTGCGTGCTCAGGCACTGGGTCACTGTGTCGTCTGCCCTCTGATCCCACGAGGCTCATCACCCCCCACTTGAGGGGATACAATTTGCCACCACCACCTCTGCCCCTCTTTCCTAAGACATAGACATAGGACGAAGGCCTCAACAGGGAGTGGACTTGGAGGAACAGCAGGGTCCAGTGAAAGGAGGCTGGGTGGAAAGAAGAGGCAGGGGAGAGAGAGAAATTCCAGTGTGTGATTTGGGGTGGGGAAAATATGGAGGACACCTGAGTGACAGCCTGACCACTTTATCCAGGTGGTGTTCTTACCTCGCAGCTTCAAAGGCTGTCAGACCTGGAAGCGATCTTGGGAATTGCCCAGGCTGTCATATACATATGTATATGGGCCCATATGCCCATATACAAATTGCCCACATTTTCTTTATCCATTCATCCATCAACAGACACTTAGGTTGTTTCCATATCTCGGCTATTGTGAATAAGGCCACGATGAACATGGGGATGCAGATATCTCTTCAAGACACTGATTTTATTTCCTTTGGAAATATACCGAGAAATGATATTGCCGAATTACGTGGTAGTTCTAGGGTTTTTTTTTTTTTTTTTTGTGAGGAAGATTAGCCCTGAGCTAACATCTGATACCAATCCTCCTCTTTTTGCTGAGGAAGATTGGCCCTGGGCTAACATCTGTGCCCATCTTCTTCTACTTTATATGGGACGCTGCCACAGCATGGCTTGACAAGTGGTGCGTCGGTCCGGGAGTGGGATCTGAACCTGTGAACCCCAGGCTGCCGAAGCAGAGTGTGTGAACTTAACCTCTACATCACAGGATGGCGCCTTGTAGCTCTATTTTTAATTTTTTGAGGAACTCTTTTCTATAATGGCTGTACCAATTTACATTCCCACCAACTGTGTACAAGGGTTCCCTTTTCTTCACATCCTCACCAACATTTATTATCTTTTGCCTTTTTGATATAGCCATTCTAAGAGGTGTGAAGTGATATCTCACTGTAGTTTAATTTGCATTTCTCTGATGATTAGTAATGTTGAACACCTTTCATGTACCTGTTGGCTATTCATGTCTTCTTTGGAGAAATGTCTATTCAAGTCCCTTGCCCATTTCTCAATCAGGTTATTTGAGTTTTTTTTGTTATTGTATTGTTGAGTTCCTTATATATTTTGGATATTAACCCCTTATCAGATGTATGGCCTGCAAATATTTTCTCCCATTCCATAGGTTGTCTCTTCAATCTGTTGATTATTTCCTTTGCTGTGAGACTCATTGGTTTTAGAACCATGCTAAACTCAAAGGGTTAGGAAAAAAAAAGAACCTAGTGGATTCTGCCTCAAAGGTAATAATTTAGATCTTTAAAGAAAATTTAAAGGTTCTAAATTATTTATTTTCTTATGAAAACCTTCTAATTCACTACTCATAAGAAAAGCTTTTAGATCATTTACAATGTTAGAGTATATATGAAATAGAATTGTTGCAATGGAGCAGTTTTAAAGGTGAGAAATCAGAAAGCATTACAAGGAGGAAAATATAATGAGTAAGTGTTTATGATAAGTTAATTACTGTAGTTGAACATTTACATTAGAATGAACTTTCTGGCAGCTAAGTTAATGAAAGAAGACACTTGGTGGTTCATAGCCTTCACTGATGAAAGAAAATAGGGTGATCATCAGGAGAGGCAACTTCTTCTGGCGCCCTGCAGTAGGAGGATTTTACCTTGAGCAGAGCCAGAAATGAAATGGGGCAGCACGGGCTCTGGATCACACAGCCCTGAATGGGGCCTCCGCTATGCATAAACTTGGATAGGTCATTTAATGCTTCTAAGATTTACCTCAGTAAG
Source organism: Ceratotherium simum simum (assembly GCF_057802395.1). Classification (NCBI taxonomy): domain Eukaryota; kingdom Metazoa; phylum Chordata; class Mammalia; order Perissodactyla; family Rhinocerotidae; genus Ceratotherium; species Ceratotherium simum. The sequence continues at coordinate 36,547,835 of NC_141906.1, forward strand.
AATAATTTATGTTTAACTTTTAATTAATTCAAAAGAATGTACGTAATACATTCAAAAGGAAAAAGAACAACAAGAAAATAAATTCACGTATGCCCACATTTAGAAACAAAATATGACAAACACCTTTGGAGACCCCTGGATCTCTCTCCCAGGACCCATCCCCTTCTCTCCGCCCACCCTCAGAAATAACCAAGCTCCTGAATTTTTAGAGTAGCTATTCCCTTATGGTCCTTTAGAGTTTTCCCGTATGTCTGTGTATCCCTGAACAAGATATTGTTTAATTGTTCATGTTTTTGAAATTCATATACATGTAATCATATTGAATGAAATTTTCTGCAAATTGCTTTTTCACCCAACTTTATGTTTGAGATTCATCAGTTTGGATCCATTTAGCTATAGTTCAGTGATTTTCATTACTGTATAGTATTCTGTTATATAATTCTAATAAGATCATTTATTTCACCATTTTACTGCAATAACGATTCGGGTTTTTTCCTGCAGTGTGGTTTTGTTTTGCTATTACAAACAATGCTTCCATGAGCACTCTTATCCGTGTTTCCTGATTGTGTGAGAGTGTTTCTAGCGTAAATTCTTAGAGGAGCTATTGCTGGGTCAAAAGTATGTAGAGCCTATCACTCTCAATCTGGCCAGATGGACATCAGATGCTCATATTGCATTAATCACAAACCTTGATTAATGAAACACTCATAAAAAAGGTCCATGCAGGCATCCACAGTTTTTACTTTCTTAGTTAATTTCAAATTGTTTTCCAGAATGGTGGTGCTAATTTACATTTTCACCAGCAGATCCTGCTCCTCCACATTCCAGCCCACAGTTGGATATGTTCATTTCTCCAAATCTGTTGGATAAAATATCGTGTTATCTCATTGTCCTGGTAATGTGAATCTACCTTATTTCTAGTGAAGTTGAGCATATTTTTATATGCTTATTGCCTTGTCAGATTTCTTAACTTGATCTTTAAAGCTCAATGAAATATGTCATACATGTTTGTTAAAATGATGAAAACAGATATATATCAAAATACCCAGCAAAAGTCCTGGTACAGAGTTGGTATTTAATACACATCAATAACCACCCTTAGCCCCCACCCTCCACACAAATAAGAACTACTTGATAAAATAAGGAATAGCATCTTCCTCTAAGGTTTTTTTTTTTCCTTTTGTTTTTGCAAGGAAGACTAGTCCTGAGCTAACATCCAATGCCAATCCTCCTCCTTTTTTTTTTTTTTGCTGAGGAAGATGGGCACAGAGGCATGGTGGCCTATCTTCCTCTACTTTATATGGGACGCTGCCACAACATGGCTTGACAAGCGGTATGTCGGTGCATGCCGGGGATCTGAACCTGCCAACTCGGGGCCGCCGAAGCGGAGCACGAGCACTTAACCGCTGCACCACTGGGCCAGCCCCATTCCTCTAAGGTTTTTAAAACTTACCAAGTTTTGTTCAGATAAATGCTTCTTTAGCACATGTGCACATATACTCTCTTTATCTCACACACACCCACACACACACATTTACCCAATTCATTGAAGGCAATTCTGTAAGAAGCGGAAGTTCAATTGTCCTATTATATTCCTGTTTGGACTTCCAATTTAACAAAGAGAAAGCACTTAATATTAAATAATAAAAACTTGACAAATGGGGAAGGTATTCCAAAAAGAAGTGTGTGAGAAACTGTAGTGGTTTTGTTTGTTTGTTTGTCAGTTCTTTTAGCCATCCTCATCCGGGCAGGCTTTGAGCCCAAACCACAATCAGGAAGTACTCTAAACCTGAGTAAGTGTGGCAAAAGTCCAATTTTATGTAAATTTCAAAAGTTACAAATATTTATATGGTAGTAAACATATATTTTAGCAAAAAAAATATTAGTAATGTTGTACAACTTTTTATATTCTGTAGGTATAGCAATGTCTTTTTATAAAGGTTTAATATGCATAAAATAAGCTCTCAGGAAATCAGCAGGGACTCTTTTAACAGTTCTCAAAGTTTTGGAGTGATTCCAAGTGCAACTTAGCCATTTTTAGAGATATGAAACTAAATTTAAAAAGTGGTGCTGATAACACCTTCTTTAAAGGATTATTTCTAAGATTAGAGACTGTGTATATAAATTGGCCACAGGATAGTAGACACTCAATAACAATTAGCAGTAATTTATCCAACAATATGTTTTTAATTCAACAAATATTTATTGAGGGCCTGATATGTGATGGGCACTGGGCTAGACATTGGGATATATGTATTGTAAGAGAAAAAATAATAAAACGTAAAACAAACTAAAGGAGAAGCCATCTACAGTGCTGTTATATTTATCAGCTTTCTCTTAAATCTTCCAACAGATGTGCTGATTTGAATATTGGTATGATGCTCTAGTTATTATAAAATAGACATTAACAAAATACAACTTTCTTTTTCATTTCTTTTCACTGACTGTATATTTGGGGCTGGTGAATCTTTGTTGTGAGGGCTGTCCTGTGCATTGCAGCATGTTTAGTGGCATCCCTGGCTTCTGTCCACTCCAAGCCAATGGCAGCGCTCTCGCCCATGTTGTGACAACCAAAGAGGTAACCAGACATTGCCAAATTTCCCTGAGGGGCAAAATCACCCCCAGTTGAGAATCACTGGGTTAGAAGAAATAGTAGAGTTAAAAGAACAGTGGACTGGCAGAAAAAAGACCTAAGATTGAAACCGGGCTTTGTCCACTATTTCTGCATTTATTTAACCAGAGACAGAATTTAGAAAACAAAGCATGTAGTAATAGAGCCATCCTAATGGGAATTCTCAGAAATTTTAGATGTTTCACTATGTTCATGAAGCAAGATCTGGGCTTTAAAGCACCAGAGTAAAAGTAACATAGAATAAGTGAAAATCCCAGTTCCCAGCATTAACATCTCTACAGCTCACAGTCCAGTAACATGAATACTAGACATCTTATGTGGTTGGTAAGCTCACTAACTCTGTGTCCTCTAAACCTCAGTTTCCTCATTTGTAAAAGGAGAGGTGATTCCTTACTTCTCAAAGTTGGGTTGAATATCCAGCTAAGGATTTCCACTAGTCCATATATTTATTTCTTTTTTTTTTTTTTTTAAAGATTTTATTTATTCAGTTTTTTCCCCCCAAAGCCCCAGCAGACAGCTGCATGTCATAGGTTCACATCCTTCTAGCTGCTGTACGTGGGACCCGGCCTCACGTTGGACGGAGAAGCGGTGCCTCGGGGCGCTCCCGGGATCCGAACCCGGGCCGCCAGCATCAGAGCGCGCGCACCCAACCGCCAAGCCACGGAGCCGGCCCCATATATTTATTTCTTTGTCATCTTTTAACACACAATATCATAATTAATTGTTTGTATTTTTCTCTAAAGTGTAAACAGAAACAATGTCTTATTAATCATCACATCACAAGTTCCTAACCCAGTATCTGACATATAGTAGACAAGTGATAAACATTTGTCAAGGGAATGACTTATTTGGTGAATCTATGTTTTCAAATTTGTTTGTTCATTTTCTTTCCTTCCTTTCCTTTCCTCTCCTTTTTTCTTAAAATTCCACTACCAATATAACCAGAAGCCACTACGACAGAGAGGTTATATAAGTAGCCTCAATTTCTGATAATTTTACGGGTGTCCACACTAAATAAAATCCTTCCCATAGGTGCTCACCAATGAATGGGATTCATACAGCAGAACACAGAGATTTTTATCTGAATATTAGGAAGTTTATTTCCTAAATGAAAATATCTCTGGGAAAGAAAACACTCAGTTTGATAATTTTAAAATTGTATCTAATTATACCTACTTCACAGGATTGTTGTGCTAATAAAATGAGTTCTTTTTGAACTAAAATCTCTAAAAAAATGCAAAGGATGTATTTTGCTTAAATTTTTAATCAAGTGGAAATGACCCATATAAATCTTTTTTCAATAACCAGTTTGGTTTAGGGAACCATAGATTCTTCCTCTGATGTCTTACTGAGAACAAATTAGCCCCTTCAGAACATTCTTGGCAAGGGGTCATTTAGTTTCTGCTATCAACAGTCGTTATGTCAGGTTGAGGAAGTCTAAGGTCCATGAGGGGAGTAGCAGGGATATCCCAAGACCAACTCTGACCTCCCCACTATTGTTCTTAGCTTGTTGTAACATAAACATTTAGAAGGGTCAAGGCTTCTAAATGAGATGAGCTCAACATAGACACAGGGGATTAGGAGAGAGCTTGGAACTGGGAATCAGAGGAACTTGTTGGAAACCCAGCATGGCTCCTTACTAGCAATGCGATTCTGAATAGACATTGCAAATTTCTGAACCTCACTTCCCTCATCTGTAAAATGAGCATGATAATATCTATGTTACTGGCGTGGGATGAAGCTGATGTAAGTGAAAATTCAAAGTGACCAGAAAGTTGGGAGAAGAAATTCCATCACAGAAAACAAATGAATCAAGAGTAACATTTGAAAGTATTTTAACTTCACATGGCTTCTTTGATCTGTTAGCTTGTTTTGTTTTGAAAAATTTTTCTTCAGGATAAAAAGAATGACTGCAAGATTGACTCAATTCCTATACTTCTGTTTACAAGAGAGAAGAGGAGAAGTGAGGAGAGAAGCGATTACAGGCTGATACCAATTTTCATGGCTTAGCAAACAATCTGGAGAAGGAAGAGCTTCTCCTTGCAGGAAAGGAAAAAAAAAAAGATATTTCCTAAATATAATTTTACATAACTTGAGATAATTACAACCCTAGAGAATTAGAAGCATTAAGAGGTACATATAGCCATACACAACCTCCAGAGTATGATTCATCTCTAGCTCAACCCATCTTTCTCCCAGGATGCCTGGTTAATTACAAACTTTCCTATCCAAGGAAAACCATTGAGAACTGAACAAAAGTAGAGGCATGGGAAATTAATTCTATTATTTCCTTTTACAAAAGTAGAATATTTGTGGAAGAGGGTCTCTGTCTTTCAAATCCCTAAAGCAAAGTAAACAGGTTGGTGGTTTTCAGTTACTTAATCAAAGTTATGAATCATTTAAGAGAGAGTGTGCTCTATGGAAATACGGATTTCTAGTCTCAGCTCTACCATAAAAAAAAAAAAAAAAATCAAGTGACCAGGGAAACCATTTAGTCCTCTAGGAGCGGGTTGAATAGTGTTACCCCAAATTCATGTATATCCAAAACCTCAGAATGTGATCTTATTTGGAAATAGAGTCTTTGATGATGTAATTAGTTAAGGATCTTGACATGAAGTTATCTTGGATTTAGAGTTGGTCCTGAATCCAGTGACTGGTATCCTATTAAGAAAAGGAAGAGACATAGAGAGACATAGAGAGGAGAAGGCTATATGAATACAGAGGCAGAAATTGGAGTGATGCACCTACAAGTCAAGAACATCAAAGATTGTTGGCAACCCACAGAAGCTAGGAGAGAGTCATGGGGCAGTTTCTCTCTCAGGGCCTCCAGAAAGAATGAAACTTGCCAACACTTTGATTTCAGTCTACTGGCTTCCTGAACTATGAGAGAATAAATTTTTGTTGTTTTAAGCCACCTAGTTTGTGTCAGTTTGTAATAGAAGCTCTGGAGGAAACTAATATGCCTTCCCTGTGCTTTTATTGCTCCCTTTGTGATGAGCTGGGATAGACTGTGCATTTATCTAGTATTAGTTCATTAACTATATTGTGTTTGGGCTGGGATAACAATGGTGAAAAGACACAGATATGTATGCACCAGGAATTGAGCCATGGAATTAGAAACTGGAACATAGACTGAAAGGTATTATGATGGTGGCCAATACAGGGTGTTATGGGAAAACATAGCAACATGGGGAGGTGGATGGAGGTGGGGTCCTGGGGTAGACAAGGAAAGCCTACAGAGACAGAGAACTGGACTGAGTATTGGGAAAGAGGTGAGAGAGTCAGCCTGGCGAATGAGGACCATGAGGAATGAAGACTTTACACACTGTGATATTTCAGAAGAAGTAAGTGGTAGGAATGAGAAAGTGAGGTGATGAGACTAGAAAGGTAGGCAGGGTCAGATCATGAGTGAAAACATTGAAGAGTCTAAATTTCTCCTGAAAAAGTGTGATTCAGTTTCCTTATCTGTCAAATGTGTAGATGGGACGAAATCATAATTTTGCCTCCAGCTTTGAGGTTCTGAGAATCTAGGAATATTTAAATCCTTGAAATTTGTAACTTTGGCTCTGATACCAGGATAACTAAGCAACAGATCTGTTCAGTTGATCAGCAGTAATCATCATGTAAGTGAGTGATATTGAAAAGCATATGTAGTTAAGCGGCTAATTAACCAAATTGAAAATGCAAGGCTGTGAAGTTCTGTACCAAAAACATTAGTTTAAGGAAACCAAGACCCCCATTCTATCCCGACACCTGAGTTTGTATCTTAGTGACAGATGCACTTGGCAATGGATCACCCACAGAGAAGCAGGTTTTATTTCTGTTTATGGACATTTATCAGGCTTCAATCACATTCTGACAGGATAGCATGTGAGTACTGACCATGTGGTCAATTTAAAGTGAAGGATTTAAAAGACCATTAAGGTAACAGAGGTGATATCTAACCGGCTCCTCCCCACTCCCAACACCTACACATTATGTGGGAGAAATGTCTTCAATTGGTTATTTTGGACTGTCTTTATCAAGTTCCTATTTTGGTATTGTAAAGAAAGGTATTATAAAGCTTATTGTGATGCAGACAAGTCTTTGGAATGGAAAAAACCTGAGATCTGATCCAGGTTCTGCCATTTATTAGTATGTTTTTTTTGTGTGTGTGAGGAGATCAGCCCTGTGCTAACATCCGCCAATCCTCCTCTTTTTTTGCCGAGGAAGACGGCCCTGGGCTAACATCCGTGCCCATCCTCCTCCACTTTATATGGGACGCCGCCACAGCATGGCTTGCCAAAGCAGTGCGTCGGTGTGCACCCGGGATCCGAACCAGCGAACCCCGGGCCGCCGCAGCGGAGCGCGCGCACCCAACCGCTTGCGCCACCGGGCCGGCCCCTATTAGTATGTTTTTTTGAAGAAAGTATTTAACTTCTCTCAACATCAGTTTCTCAGCTATAAAATGGGAATAATATGTACCACATTGAATAGTGAGCGTGAGGATTTATAAAATTACATATCTCATCCATCTACTAAAGTAATATTTAGCACATTTTAAATATTCAGTAAATGGTACCTTTTTAATTAGCCCCATCAATTAGGTCTAATGGAAAATCTACTGTAATTTTTACAAAATCCCTGGATCTTGGATAATTTTTATAAAGTATATTAAAGAAGATGTTTTAAGGTCCCGAGCACACTCTTGGACCACACCATACACTAAAATGATTCAATTTATGCTGGCTTCTATTGCACAAAATTATTTATGTCATTTTTACATGGCAGCATAAAAGGGTCATGTTGGAAATTTTTCAGTTATTTGGAGCTTTATAAAACATCAGACCTACTAACAATGTAACCAATTGTAACTAATAGTACATTTCCATCTGAAGAAGGCTGATCTTCTATGGTTTAGAATAATTCACGAAAATTTAACATCAGCAGTTATGTGACAACGGGGGCTTTTTTGAATGGCAGCTTAAGGTATAGGACAGAAGACTAGTCTTTGAATCAAATAGAATTGGTTTCCCATTCTAACTCTGCCATAACTTATCGGAAGAGTAAGTTAACCTCTTTGGGAATGTGAGAACAATAATGACCACTTCATACAGTTAATATGGTCATCAGATGAGATAATACGTGTGGCAACACCAAGTTAAATGCCTTAGACATACGACGTAACAGAGTAATTGTTGTTTTAAATAGTACATACACATATGCATGCTGCCTCCAATCTTTTTGTGGACATAGGCTTGTATATTTAAATAGATAGATAAAGAAAGCAATAAATTTGGACACTACATTGTTCACCTATTTACACAGTCAAAATGCCTATTGCTTATTCTTGGCTTCACATTTTGTTGTATAGACCTGGACAGTTTGTTCTAACATTATATTCTCCACAGGGTAGAGTACTCTGTTGATGGTAAATAGCAAACAAAACAGAGCACATCTTATGCTATTTATAGGTCTAAAAATATCTTACCACTCCTGAACTCAACTAGTCAAACAGAATGCACAATCTATAACGGAATATGTTAAGTTACCATGTATACCCTGAACTTGAGAACATTTTTTCTTCCTCTTGGCAAAGCAGCACTTTTTTTATTTTTACCACTCATCCACTATTTATCTGGGTTTTGTAAATCCCACACAAAACCAAATACCAAGTATCTATTGCACAGCAAGAATGTCTATTAGTATTAAACACACACACACACACACACACACACACACATCTTAACACGTCCTTGAAAAATTGACGTAGTAACATTGCTTATCTCGGAAAAACCTACAGCACTTTGTATGACTTATATGTAAGGGATAGGATTATATAAAACACGTGTGGCTTTCTTCATTATTCATACATTGTAACAAAATGACATTATTGAGGTAGCCCAAGGATTTTGCCTCAGTCCCACTCAGTCTTGACCTTAAAAATCTGGAGGCCAGAGATAAAATGTAATCTTTCAGACATAGGAGTCCGAATTCTAGACCCCAAATAGTTACTTACTAATTCAGTACAGATACAATGTGACAATGGATGGTACTCTCTCCCTGCTTATTGTTGCTTCTATGGCACCCAGTGCCAATGGGTCAGAGGAAATCTCCCTCATCTTTGTTGCATTTATGTCCCCCAAAGGTCCATTTACTAGAAAGAAATAATGGTTGATAAAAACACGGTCCTCAGAAGGTTTGTGTGTGTGTGTGTGTGTGTGTGTGTGTGTGTGTGTGGAAGATCAGCCCTGAGCTAACATCCATGCCAATCCTCCTCTTTTTGCTGAGGAAGACCGGCTCTCAGCTAACATCTATTGCCAATCCTCCTCCTTTTTTTTTTCTCCTTTTCTCCCCAAAGCCCCAGTAGATAGTTGTATGTCATAGTTGCACATCCTGCTATTTGCTGTATGTGGGACGCCGCCTTAGCCTGGCCCGACAAGTGGTGTATCGGTGCGCGCCCGGGATCCGAACCTCAGGCTGCCAGTAGCGGAGCGCACGCACTTAACCTCTAAGCCACGGGGCCGGCCCCCAAAAGGCTATTTTTTTAAATTAACTTAAAAAAATACGTAATGTTCAGATGCATATTTAATATATTATTGTTAAGAAAAAGCATAGGATGTGACGTTCAGCACACACTGGGCTTAGTTCTTACCTCCATCTGGTAGAGGAAGTTGGGCATATTCCATGAAGTCTAAGACAGACACTTACTTGGGAAAATGGACATAATAATACTTTCAAGGTACATTATGACAGTGAACTTGGATGAGTGCAGAGTCTCTCCCTCTTTCCCTTGAGCTTCCCTGCAACAATCCTAAACTTAACTGTAGCAATTACTAGGAAAGTGGAAGGAGCATTGGGCCTGGGATAGGAAGACCCAGGTAGAATTTTTTTCCTTATCATTTAATGCTGTCTGACCTGAACAAGTCACTTAGAATCTCTCCGAACTATAGTTGAGGCATTATAAGAATGAAAAAATAATATCTGGTGTAACTACCTCAGTGGCTTATTGAAGCTGAATTAGAAACTAAATATCAAAGTGCTTTGTAAAACAATGAAACACATTTAAAGAAAACAGCTAGGGCAGTTTACTTGGAGGGATTTCCAGACTGTTTTGTTAAATTTTAAAAAAGTAAGATATTGGGAGGCATGTAAAAGACAATCACATTTTAAACAAATAATGACAAAAACCGTATATACGTATAGATTGTGTGGGTGTTATATATATGTATATATCTGTGTGATTATATCAGCATGAATAAATATCATCAACATTGCTTACATGAGCCACTTAGTATTGGAGTGGTGGAGGAAAAAGAAAGGTTGGCAGTGGATCAGCAAACAAACCAATAAAGTTAAAAAAATATTTTAAGAAAATAAAGAAAAAAAATAAGGATGCCTATATCTGAGATAAATATGTATGTGATATAATCTATGTAAATCAACAGTGTATAAATATCTGTGTATGTTATAGACACAGAGTGAACTATATAAGGATGATCACCAAAACATTAACGGTAAGCATCTGAGAGTAAAGCATATTGGAGAAAGATGTTTCTACTTTATTCCTAAACATGGCCTCTATTGTTTTATTTTTGTTCAGGGAGCACATATTATTTCTAAAATCTAAAATAACACATATCTTCATTGTGAAAAACAAAAGAAAATCATTAAATAAATTCCAAGAGGAATATTATCCATTATACCAGGCATTTTTGACCCACGTGTAGCCATTTCCCCTCCTTTTCCCTTTGCAGACATTACTAGTTGATCATGGCATCCTTTTATATCAAGGCTAGACAAGCCTTATAATTCTCCCCACAATGCAACAGGAGCTACCGGTAAATGATGAGAGATAATCACACTAGATGTAATCAATTTGTCACCAAGGTATCAATTTACTTCTTTAAAGGTATAGCCCTGGATTTTCATTCTGCATCAGCATTAGCAAAATTTCAGCCAAGTTTTTACAAAATAAATGAATATTATATGAGGATAATAAATATAATTTGAACAATTTTTTTCATAAGACTACAAAATAGTGGTATTAGAGATTGATTAAATAACAGAAAAATAAATTTGTCACACATGTCAATGATTCTATCAGGGAAAAAGATCAAGGACAGTAAATGGATATTTTAAACTTCCAAAGTAGACAGAAAAATTGGACACATATCTCAAAATTGTATGGCCGTGCTCCCATTACTACAGAAGAAACAATAGAACATTCACTTATTGGAAAAATGGATTAAGACTTCAGCGAGATAATTTAAAGACAGATTTCCAGCCTGGCTTTGTCCTTTAAACTCATAGCGATTTTCTGGAAGTAACTTTATTTCAGACTCATTCTCCTCATCTGTGAGATGGAACTAGAGCAATCCCTCATCTCCTTCCAAAGGCTGAATACACATGAAAGCGCTCTGCTAACAATAAGCAGGATACAGATGTGAATAATTGCAACATTAGAGGGATATTACAGCATATTATTTATATGAGAAAAATGATATGCTAGTTATGATAAAACTTAGTAAAGCAGTAGGTGATGTTCTGGAGAAAAAAATAGTTTCTGTATTGAAAAATTATTTACTTTTATTTTAGGTTAAGCATCCCCTCATTCTTTAAAATCATACTTGATTATGGATGATGGCAGTTGCCCCCTGTAACTGCAATGAATGTTTATTATGTTAAATTGTGTGCTATGTCTATGGGGGGGGGGGGACGGGGTACTAGAGATCTTTAAATCCTTGTTTTATCACAATCTTTTTGAAGAAAAATTCAACATTTTGGAGTTTTCTATTACTATTTGTAAAATGGAAAAACATAGAGGCATGGCATAAAATGACTAATAATGCAATCTGTTTAGGTAGTTTAAAAGTTGACTAATTTCATTATAGCTCCTTAGATTCCTTTCCATCAGTAAACATTGTCTGGTCAGCTACTGTATGCAAACCTTTTGCTAAGTATTACAGAGAACACTATGGGCAGGATAACACATCCAAGAGAAGATGAATTTGAGGTAGTCTGTAAATATCTCTGTAAAGATAAATTACGCCGTGGGGGCTCAGATTTCAGTTCTGTCTATCATAGATTCATTAAGTAGTTACGTTTCACTAAGAACCATGCTAGACATTTAGGATATAGCCCATCCTCCCCCACATAAGGAAGACACACAGATTTGGGGGAAGATATATACTATTAGGACTACACAAGATGCTATTACAGAAGGAATCACAGGGTCTGTGGGGGAACAGAAGGATCCCCCCCTCCAACATACATGCACCATCCTTATTTATCCAGATAGGAAAGGCTTCTTGAAGAAGGTGATCCTTGAGGTGTGTCCTAAAGAAGGCAGCTGAATCACAGGGAAACTGAGACCAAGAATGAAGAGGCGAGTCAAAGGAAAGACAAGAGGAAAAATAAACACTTGTTCAGCTCAAATTTTGAGGCCGGTGTTCGACTAACCTCCTGTAAATACAGTAGCTTATGTAAATGTTGATCATTCCAGTGACATATATACTATTTTGTTCCCCTATTATTTTATTTTCCTTTTTTTTATGCATGACTCTATAACGGTTCAAAAGCATTAAATGATGATGTTGCGATTGGAACTCAATTTCATTTTACTCTCTTTCCTCTATTTTTCTTGATATTCACATTTCCCTCTCTGATTCAGCTCTTTCCTTCTTCTTCCAGACATGGAATAAGAAATCAGTATCAAAATCTTAACTCTTTTTCTAGCATTAAGGGTGGGATTATAATTTTTCAAACTTATTTCCCTATTTCTTTCTAAGAACCCAGAAGAACACTTACATAAGGATTAGTCATGCCTGAGAAAAAAATAATGAAATCCTGACAACTGACCACTCCTTATCAGGTCCAGGTCCTAGCCAATCCTCCTTCTTTCAAAAAACATTACTGAGCAGATAAAATATTATCAAACCTCAAACCAGGATATCATGTAGTACGAGGGAAAACAAGGAAATATTCTCAGTAAATTCAATCAGTGACATAATGGAGATTTGTACCAGGTGCTGAGGAAACAACTCTCTGTGAATGCTGGAGAAGGCATCAAGGAGAAGGTGATATTTAAGATGGGTTTTGAGGGATAAGTAGGCATTTTTCCCAGTTGAGGAAGGAATAGAACACATTCTAGGTAGAGTGAGCCTCATAAATAACGGAACCACAGTGAGTGGGCTGGGTGTTTTGAGAGAGTAAGGAGCAATCTATGGTTGGAGTTTAGAGCATGTGGCAGCATATGTGACAGTGGAGGACACAGCAGGATGGGACACACCCTAAATGTTAAGTTAGGGGGAGTGGATTTTGTCTTGTAGCTTTTGAGGACTTGAGAGGGTTTTAAGCAAAGTAGTGCCAGGAGCAGACCTGTATCTGGGTGAAAGAGATAGGAGGGAGGTCAGACGCCAGTTAGGAAGATAATTCAATGGAAGAATAACAAAGGCTTTGAGGCTATGGTGATGGAGAAGAAAAAATAGATATAAGATGATTTCACTCAGTAAGGTTAGCATGATCTTGATCCTGAAGGGCTTACACTCTAACTGGGAGGTAAGACAAATGTTTATAGGAATGTCTATACTACTAGGTAGCATCCGATCATTTCCTCCCTGATATTACGGAAGTTGAGTAGAGGGAGACTACTTCACAGACTATGCAGAAAGACATTATGATGGCCTCGATTTTCCTCTGAAACAGTGTATCAGTATCAGTAACAGGATGCACTGGCCCCCAAAGGAACAAAATCACTTAAAGGATCTTCACAAAGGATAGCTGTACTCCTCTCTCTGTCTCTGCTCTCTGTAAACACACACACCCACACACGCGCGTGCACATACACACACACTTCAGATTGCTTCTATAGCTGTTTCAGCATAGTCTAAAAAGCATGTGTAATTCATATCTTGATTTGGCGACTTAAAAATCTAAAGATCAAGGTCAAGTTAGGCCATGTTTCTGAGCTTTCGTTTTCCCTCATTTGTAAAATAGGATAATAATACCTATCAAGGTTGCTGTGAGCATTTAAATAAACCATTTACTTGATAACCTCTGGCACAATCTAACAGATAGTAGGTGCTCAGTATGTTTTTGGATTTGTTTTTTGTTTTATTTCACTTTCTTGGAGAAAATCCTATAGATTTTCTTACAGGTTTTTGGCCACCAATACCAAGGAAATAAATTTTTTCTGTGTACAACAGAAAGAGATAGAAATATGGATGTTGTGTACAGTATTCTTACACTGCATGAATAGCACTGACACTTACCGAGTTCCTCCTAGGTACTAGGCACTGCGGTTAATTTTGGAGACACAGGAGCCACTAAGAAAAGGGTCCCTTCCTCAAATAAGTGACAACCAACTAAGAGCAAATAAGTAATCACACAGTATTAGATACCAAAATAGAATAGAAATTCAGAATAAGAGTTTCTTGCAAAATCTTCACTGTGTATACAACATCCATTAACACGTCCAGAAAACTTGTTGTGAGACGGTACTTATGTAGTGAATGAATTTAGACTAAATATTTGATGCTGTTCAGCACCACTGAGAAATTCAGCTTGTGTGGAAGAAGTATTTTCAGACCAGAGAGCATGAACAAATTCCATTAACCCCAAGGAAAAGCTGCATTTGAAAAACAGGAAGGTACTACCTTCTGAGAGACAGTTATTACTTTTCCAACTTAATTTTGTGTCTTATTTTGTCTGTCTTTTCCCAGGATTAAGACTGACTCCTTTTTATTTCCCACTCAGCTTTGATGCATGTGTGTAGGGACTGCAGATTCCATAAAAATAATATTTTCAATAATATATGCTCTCTCAGATAGACAGAACTCTCTCAGTAAAATATATATGAGAACATTCCTTCCAGCCACCAGTTATGATTCATTTATTACCCAGTTGGCCAGGGTTCTTGGGAAAAGAGAATGGTCATTTCTCTCAACATCCACTCCCACAATTCTCCAACTTTTATCTTTTTGCTAGTTATAATGCCAATCAGAACTTATAAAATATTTTCTCTTTCCCCTTCCACCCCTCCCACCCCACCACCGAGTTTCTTCCTACTTCATCTACTATCTTGACTCAGTAGTTATTTTCTGGTATTAAAGGCAGAACAAATTTTGCTTGGGAAATTTGAAGTAAAATCCTTAGAAGGGGGTTGAAGATTGATGCTTACTTACAGCTACTATCAAGTCTTTCCTTTAATATGACAGACATAATTCCAAAGGATTTTAAGAACATTCAGATTTTCAACTGCCCTTACACATTAATACAGTAAAATCAAGAATTTCACTGTGATCCTTCCATTCTGCCATAAATAATAAGCATACAGTCAACACGGGACAGAGAAGAAGAAAAGAAACCCTTGGAAGGGGTCTGTAGTACTTTCTAATGCCACAGTGTGATTCCTCACGCTATCCAAAGCTAAACCAAGAAAATTTTAAGATAAGAATCAGGAATCAGCCAATAAGAATTAGGAATCAGACAGTAAGTGAGTTTGTTTTAATTTAACCAGAATTAGAATTAATGACAGAGATGAAAAAAAACATGGGTAGGGACTTGGTAATAAAAACCTCTATACTTGGCTTTAGAATGACACCATTCAACAATTATAGTAATCAGAAATATGCTAACTAAAATTCATGTAAATGGTTCTTCTGGGATGGGTATTTTGAATGGCACTATCACTTTGGATTAACAGTATTACTATTATGAAAAAAGTTAGTTTCAAGTAGGGCAGAAGCCTGTGTTCTGACTAATAAATGTTAGGAATTAGGAAGGTTCATTCTCCTTAATATTAAGTATGTTCTTTTTTTAAATCAGCTTCTTTTCTAAACCAACCTTCTGGAATATTTATAAAAGCCTTAAAGAAAATATGAAAAAACTTAAAATTCTATAAGAATAAAGTTAGAAAGGGACTTTTTAGTCCAATCTTTTATTTTACAGATAAGAGGAGTGAGATTTAGAGAAATGAGGTAACTTTACTAAGGTCATGCAGCTAGTTGGTGGCAAAACCAGAATAGAAATGGACCTAATTCCATTACCGCAAAAAAGATAGTGGAGGCTTGGAATGCTCCTACATCTATGCATCAAACTCCTCCTGTGCCATATACCACATCGTCCCCCTTTCTCCATCACCACAATAAACTGCATTCACTGAAAAATAAAAGTAGGGAAGCTAAATTGAAAGTCATATATTCCTGTTACTTTCTGATGTCCAGTTTTACTTAACTCATTCCCCAGGTGAAAGATTAAGGAAAAAAACTTATCTTTATAGTTTACATAAAACAGTTGTTTGAAATCTGAATTCACAGCAAAATATGACGTTTCCAAAACAGGTTTTACATGTCACTGAAAAAACAAACCACTAAGGAGTCTTTGCCAATAGCCATCTTTTTCTTATTTTTGTTTCTTCCCTAAACTAGATAGTTTGTGTAAATTATTTCTAAGATAGTCTTATAAGAAACATTTTAGTAGAATCTGAACCCATGGAGATGGAATGTTTTAAACCTCATAAAAGGATTTTTCCATTGAACTTGGCTTTTTTCTTTTTTTTTTTTTAGTGAATGGTTAAGTAATGTATTAGCTTTTTTCCCTCTTGGACCTTTGGAAGGGGAGGCAGGTGAGTTTGATAAAGGGCCTGTACCAAGCAACACCTGGAGACACTATTTATGTCACGAATGCCCAACATGTAACAAAGTAGACTTCTTAATCAGAACCTGCTCTCTGCAAAATTATAAAGTAGCTTAGGCTTCTGCCTTTATAACTCGGGAAAATATCATCTACTCTCATAATTTTCACTTCCACCTACATGTGGATGACTCCATAGGCACAATGCCAGGATATCCTACTGGACATTCATACCCAATGCTCCTCAAATCCAATGTGTCCATATGCATGCATTATCTCTCCTCCAATTTTCCTTCTGGTCCTTGTAGAGTTTCTATATAGTCTAACCCCACCAGAAGTTGTGGAAATCAACAAGTTGTTTATGTATTCTTTCTTCCAGCTACCACTACCTCAGCAAAGACTCCTTTGTTCCTTATCTGGACTAATGTACAGATTCTTCAGCTGCTCTCCTGCCTACCACCTATCTTTTCCCCTACAATTATTCTGCTACTGATGTGAGAATATTTTTCTAGAACTTAAATCTGTTCACATTCTACTGAGTTCGTAATCATTCAATGGCTTCCCATCATCTGCAGTTTAATTTCCAAAGAATGTCCCATGAAATACTAGTCATTGCTCCGTGATAAACAAAAACAAACTCAAAACAAAGTAGGTTTCCGTTGTCCAATAAGTTGGGAAACACTGAATTTATCTCTCTTTTAAAAATTGGTATGTCAAAAGCTTTGAAAAATTGAGCCATATAGAAACCTGCTTAGCTTTGTTTGGTGCAAGTTTCTTATGACCAGGTTTATACATAGCCTCTTCTCTTGTTGCCTCGCTATTATGTTTTTGACAACATACTATACCTTACCGTGTATTTATTGTTTGGTCTCTCTAAAAGCCTATGAGAAAAATATAGTACGCTTGAAAACAGGGACTATTCTTTCTGTATCTCTTTATCCTCGTTACCTATAACGCCTGGCATATAGTTGATTCTCGATACATACGTGATGACAAAATGAGCGGATGATAAACTCATTGATAAATAGGCAGCTATCCTGTTTTACCCTAGCTAATGAGGCAGAAAAGCCCTACAGACTAAAGTTTGTCTCTAAACAGTCCATGTAGAGAGACAATAGCAAGTGTCTATGGCTTTCTGTTTTCATTCCTTGCCTAAGGGAATAGGGACTGTTCACACCTGAAGTTTCTAGTAAAGAAAGGACTCACAACCCATGAGGAGGTCATATTTGGAGCCCTTCCTTTGGAGAAAAAGAGGGAGATAATTCAGCTTTGGTCTTTATAACTTTTCTCTCTGAAGAGTTTGCCTCTTCTTTCTCCTTCTTCTTCTTCCTTTCTCCTTTCTTCTTTTTCAATGCAGACAAGTGAATTCCTCATTTGAGAACACGTCATATCTCACAGTAATCTAGATAATTTCTTAATCTCAAGGGATTTTTTTCTTTTCATTTTTCATATGGCTGTTGGAGTCTTTTAAGCTTATTTATCCCTTGTGGGATAAAAATGCCAAATTGGTCAGTGAAAATGTGCAGAATAGTCCTTAATTGAATGACGGCTCTGAGGTCCGGTCAAGGGTATTCAAAAATTCTCTGTATAACACTCATTTGATTAGTTGGTCTCATATTAATTAATATAATAGAGCCCAGGTATTGAGATTGACTCTTACATAAATAAGTTGCTTTTTCCTATTGTTTTCATTTATTATAATGTAGGCATGTGCTGCATAACAACGTTTCAGTCAATTGAAAGACAGCATGTACGACAGTGGTTCCATAAAGTTAGTACCATATAGCCTAGGTGTGTAGTAGGCTATACCATCCAGGTTTGTGTAAGTACACTCTATGATGTTCACACAACGATGAAATTGCCTAACAACACGTTTCTCAGAACACATCCCAATCATTAAGCAACACATGACTGTATTCACTTTTTAAAGCTTTAGAGAATAGAAAATATATCAGATGCCGTAGGAAATAAAACTGACTGGTAATGTATTCATGACAGTATCCCCTGAGGCTTCAATGAGACCACATGGAGAATATTGAAACTGTCCCCAGATAAGTAAACGATGCTTCTGATAAGCAAGAGATAAGACATTAGAGAGGCTGCAAACACTGATGAAAAACAAAAGTTAACTGAAATAAACATAAACTGCCAAAGTCTAGAACAGCGGAATAGCTAAACTGGGTCAGAATGGAGCCAGTCTGGATTGAGTATTACGTATATTTGCTAAGCGTTGACACTAAAGGGAGGACTGATTAAGTTTCATACGAGACTTGTGATATGATTATTAAGTGAGAACTTTTTCAATAGATGATCAATAGTGACCTAACATGCTCGTGATGATTAGAGCATAAAATACTCCTTGAGAACTGGAGTGACAGAAGCCTGTCAAGTTTTTTCTTTTTTTTTTTCTTTCATTTTTTGTTTATCACAGTAACATTGGTTTATAACATTGTATAAATTTCAGATGTACATCATTATACTTCTATTTCTTTTTTAAGTAAATTAGTATTTGGCAAAGTAGAATTTTTTTATAAAAGAAGACTAATCTTAGAGGAAAAATAATTAATCATTTCATCCATGATTCAATGATTCTTTTGTTTCCCTTGTATTCAGTTACAAATTTAGAATTGAAAGGGATAATAATAAAAATGATATTATATTGCAAAAATTATTTATTTGCACACTATTTACAGTTCACAAAAGAATTGCATTGGTATTATCTCTTTGATGCACACAAAAACACCACAGAGCTAGTGACATTGCCAGCATTTCAGACAAGAAGATCCCAGAGGTAGTAATTTTTTGAATGGCCCAACTCAGTGTAGAAATTTCTTTTTAAATAATAACTACCACCACTGTATTTTGTGCTCTACTCTGTGTCACACATTGCCTAAGCACTTCATAGATATTTCTATTCCTTGTTATAATCCTATACAGTAGGGATTATGACTGCCTCATTCATCCCAAAGCTCAAAGTGATTAAGTGACTTTCACAAGGTCACACAATTAGTACATTCCAGTCTTGCTAAAAGTTGATGTTCTACTTTCTAACCAAGAGGTCTACATTTTTATACTGAGGGACTGTCATCCAGCCTCTACTTATACACTTCCAGGATTAGGAAACTTTCTGTGTACTTAGTCTGGTTTATTATTAGACGTTCTGTTCAACCATTTCTTTATTGCTAATTAAAATTTCAGCTACTTGTTAGGTTCAATGATTAGTTCCAGACTCCCTCTTCCATAGGAGGGAGGAGAGTTGAAGCACTCCGATATTAAATACAGTAAGTAAGAAAGCAATTGTTTTTGTCTGCATTGTGGACTTGAACCAGGCCATAATGCATCATGGCCCTCACCCATTGGCTCTTTAGTCAGAGATATGTGATAGCAATGTCATTCACAATCTGAAAACTCCAGCAAGTTCAACACTACACGTTGCTCTCATACTTGGAATACTTGTGTGTAATTTATCGAAAGCCATTCAGGCCCTCAAGTTTGCAAGTGATTTTATTAGGTCATTTCATCAGATATCCCATCTCATACTTGACAACTCTCTAGAAATGCCTTACAAGTGAATGTAAGTATCTAGACCATAGAATGTAGTGGACCCAAAGGGATAGGAAACCCAATGCTGCCTATCCTCTGTAGGATTGAGAAGAGAGGGAATTAGCCCACTTAATAAACATGCTAAAACCATAAGGCATTGATTTTCTTATTTTATCGGTGAGGGAGTTGAAACAAATTGATGCAAGTTGCACATCCCCAGTATGTTTTGTGCAAGTATTTGAATCTAGATCTAACTGGCTCTTTCTTGTTTACTACATTATATAACAAAATAAAACACAAGCAAATCATTTAGCTGATTTAGCTGAGGGAGGACTTTGTTTTTTAAGATGTTGTTTTTGTTTTTTATCCATGTATTGGTAAGCTGAAATGAATCATTTGCTGAATAATGCCTGAATGTCTCCAGAGAACTCTGAGTGTTTGACTGATAAAATTAACACA
The DNA here is from genome assembly GCF_057802395.1 of Ceratotherium simum simum. NCBI lineage: Eukaryota > Metazoa > Chordata > Mammalia > Perissodactyla > Rhinocerotidae > Ceratotherium > Ceratotherium simum. The sequence continues at coordinate 36,568,083 of NC_141906.1, forward strand.
TAATGGATGGGTTTAGAAAATGAATAGTCTTCTTCAGAAGAATGAACAGTTCTCAAGACAGAACAAGACTTGACTCATTGGTATTAGCTAAACTAAAGAAGAAAGAAAATCTGTCAAGAAAAAATAGGTTGTCAGCAGTGGCAGCTCAGAAAAATGCAGAGAGAGGAAAACCAATGCTAGCAGGGTGTATCTGGATAGTGTCCAACGAAAGAAAAATTGAATCTGGATGATGTGAGTATTATCTCAGAGAAACTCAGTGCTCCTCTGCAGTCCAATCCCCTCATGTTACATATGTCCTTCCTAGGAAGAGGATTACTTCTATGAGTGATCAAGTTTGAGGACATTGGTTTGACTTGATTTTCTAGGAGATAGAGCCTTAGTGGACCCAGTTTAAGAAAAGTCTTTAACAGGGTATATGTTTCTTCTATGCTTCCTTGAAATTGTTTTCTTTGCACAAAGCTAGCAAGACAACCATGCGTACAGGGACTTCTGATTCTACTTGGATGGGCACCAAAGTCAAACTATCTCTAGGCTTTAGGGCAAACTATCTCCTTCACTATGGATAGAATGTCCAAAATTGGCTATACTTTGAAACTGAAGTAATATGATCAGTGACTTGATGTGGGCTTAATGAAAATACAAGAATAGACTACTCAGTCTGCTATGATCCTAGGCACTAGACTGTCACCATAATCTAGGTGACCAATAGACCCATAGGTGTTAGCTCATCATAGTAGAAGTTTAGTTGTTGCTTGTATCACAGTAAAGACTGGTTCTAGTTTGGCAGGAATAGGTGGTGGTAGTAAGCGTGTATGGATATGTGTGTTGGGGGTAGGGCCTCTTCTCTACAGTCATTCATAAACCAAGACTATGGCAGCTCTGACATCTTCAGTTCAAGCCCAAAGTTGCCCTTGCGACCATCTCCTTCCCTAAGTTGAAAAGAGCAAAAATCATAGAGGAACATGTGGAAAGGTTTTATGATCATGCCTACAAGCAGTACATATCACTTCCACTCATTCCATTAGCTGAAACTCAGTCACATGACCAAGCTAACTGCCAAGGACACTGGAAAATGTAGTCTGGCTCTGCTCCCAGGAAGAAGAGGAGAAAGAATTTTGCCAACACCATTAATTGCCAACTTAAGCAAAAAGATTTCTACTTGTAAAGCATCTAAAATCACAGAAGGACTATATTGGGTTTGAGTACACCATCTTCTCAGTTACTCCTAAAGCATTTCTTTGTGTGTGTGTGTGTGTGGGGGGTGGTGTCTGTTGTTGTTCTGGCATTTTTCCCCTTTTTCTCTCATTCTTTCCTCTCTGATAAAACATATTAGAAGAGACACAGGTTTTGGAGTGGGATGACATGGGATTGAAGGCCAGCTCTTCTACTTTCTAGCTATATGACCTCATCAAGTTTTAGTTTCCTCAACAGCAAAATGAAGATAATAATCTCTACGGTGCTAGAAGGCCAGTCTGGGATGGAATCTGATGATAGGGAGATTCTGTCTTTTGGCCACCTCAGCTCATGTTAGAATAATCCATTCACTAGAAATATAGGCAATAATATATCTTTGGGTATGATTGAAAAGGGTCACTTGAAATTTCCATGTTATGTTTTTTGCTTCTTGTTTTTTTCTTTCAGCAGCTTTTGTGAGATATACTTTACGTACAATAACATTCACGAATTTTAAATGTGCAATTTGATAAATTTTGACAAATACATACCATAGTGTAATGGCAATCATAATATAAAATATTTACATGTGTTTCTATCACCCCATTCCTTTCTTCATGCCCCTTTGCATTCAGTACTTTCCCCCACCCCCTCTGGTCTGGTCCCTGACAACCATTGAGCTGATTTCTGTCACTATGGCTTTTCCTTATCTGGAATTTCATATAAATGGAAACATAAAGTTTATTTTTATGTCCAGCTTCTTTCATTTGGCATAATGCTTTTGAGATTTATCTATGCTTTGTACATATCAATAGTTCATCCCTTTTCATTGCTAAATAGTATTTTATTGTATAGATATACCAAATTTGTTCATAAATTCTATTCATAAGTTGATGAACATTTGTATTGTTTTCATTTTTGGGTAATGTGAATACATCTACCATGAACATTTGAGTACAAGTCTTTGTGTGGACCCATGTTTTAATTTCTCTTGGGTAAATACTTAGGAGTGGGACTGCAGGGTCAGTCTTGCTTTGTTTCCATGCTCACTAATTTATATGTGTTTGCAAATCTGACTTCTATTATAATTCCATATTGGTGAGGAAAATGCTTTGCATAAAAGGAAATGAATTTTGACTACTGAAATGGGAAAAATCCCCATTTAATACCTTGGCTGCTTCATATAGTAATTGCTCAAGCTTAGTCAATGTGAACTTGACAAAGGAATAGCTATATAATAGCTATGCTTGGCTAAGTTTCTCCCCTGTATTAAGCACTGAGCTAGTGTCATAACAAGAGCAACAAGTATTTAAGCCTCTAGAACTCTGCCACTGAGATGTATTTATGGCATTTTTTTTTTTAATGTAGAAACTAAGAAATATGATTGGACTTGCCCAAGGTTACCAGTTAGGAAGAGTGCATACTGGAATTGAAACCCAAATCTACCTGATTTCCACTCCTACACACTTCCCATTTGTGTTAGCACATTCAGGCAGCTAAAACAGAACACCATGGATTGGGTGGCTTATCAACAATAGAAATTTATTTCTTGGAGTTCTGGAGGCCAGGAAGTCCAATATCAAGGCGTCAACAAATTTGGTGTCTAATGAGGGCCCACTTCTTGGTTCATAGACAGCCTTCTTTTCACCGTGTCCTCACATGGTGGAAGGGGGCAAGAGATCTCTCTGGAACCTCTTTTGTAAGGGCACTAAACCCATTTGTGAGGGCTCTGCCCTCACGACTAATCACCTCCCAAATGTCCTACCTCCAAATACCCTTATATTGAGGATTAATTTCAAGATATGAATTTCAGGGGGACACATTCAGTCCATAGCACCATTGATCTAGTATTTGAGTCTGCAAAGCTAAGTAAAACTTTCTGGCAGTGGAGATCCACTTATGGCTCTGTTTGTGAGAAGAACCACCTGGGTGCCTGGTGGCTCCTCTCTTTTGAACAGGCATCCTTCTACCTATGTCAGATCATGCAGGGCAAGAATTGTCCAGAATTACCTTCTGTATTACATAAAGTCCATTTGGACCTTTGAAAGTTATTTCATAGGATCCTTTCTCAATACAAAATTAAAAAGTAGATGTAGTTGGTGTTTTAAATAAATATCATTATAGCAGTCCTGGACATTCGAGAAGTTTCCTAAAAATTAATCACCTCCTCAACGAGGCAAGAGAATCTCTCACAGTGAACAAACGTATTAACAATAAAAACCAAGCCCTAAAAAGGCTCCTAACATTCTTTTCCTTCCAAGTAAGTCTAACATGTCCAGCTGACTCTAGAACATCTAGCCTCAGCAGCACTCAGGAGCTAGGCAATGACGGAAAGAGAACAATGGGAGTACTGTACCTCCTTTAAAGTGCCTTATCTTTACAAACAACATTGAAACATCTTAGCTATTTTATCTATGCCTTGCATACAAGCCAAGAATAGTGTTTTGCTCATAAAAAGTTCTCAAATAAGTACTTATTCTAGAGTACAAGGTCAACTTGTCATTTCCTCTTCCATTAACTTAAATGACACCATCCCAGAATTATGCACTTACTTTCTGTCCATAAGAACTGTGTTTCAACAGTGGCTGAAGGAGAGATTACTCAGAGATGTAATCTCAAACAGTATCATCATGTAATTTAATAAAATAAAATAAACTATTATTTAAATTCCATTAAGTTATTCAATTCATGATTCTTACTAAGCAGGGTGGGTGGTCTAAAGAAGCAAGATTACGTTCATTTGAGTGAGGCAATAGTTGGAGGATCTTGTAATTGCCTCACTACTTAATGAATCAACATTTTTTCCTCTTCCTCTCTGTTATTCTCTTTCTGGTAAAGCTTACCAGAGGAGACACAGTCTTTGAGGTAGGATGATCTGGGGTCACAGGCCAACTCTTTCACTTTGTAGCTACATGATTTCTTCAAGTTTTAGTTTCCTCATCAGTCAAATAAGAATAATAATATTTACTTAAAAGGCAGTTGTGAGAATTAAGTGGCTGCTTATGTCATTCACTGAGGTAGCAAATATAGGAGGAGAACAAGTTTAGGTGGAGAATATAAACTCATTCTTATGATGAGCACAGGTGTCTGTGGGACAGTCATACAATATTTAAAAGATGGTGGGTATGTAGGGCAGAGCTGAACGGCCAGATCAGAGGTGTAGAGATTTGAGAGCCATCAGGTGTGGGTGACTGTTGAAGTGTGGGGAGAAATAGATTTGTCCAAGGAAACGATGTACAGTTGCAAGGTGGAGCAGATGGGGCAGGGACCTTGGGAACATCAGCACATCAAGAGTGGGCAGCAGTGCCTCAAAGGCAATGTGGAAGCAGCTTCCAGAGAGGAAACGCGTAACCATGGTCTCCTGAGTTTTTGTGTCGCTGTGCTGTGCTATTTTTATGAGGCTTTTGTTCAGTTGATAAAAAGAAAAAAAAAATCCTTGAAAAGAGCGTTGGGGAACACCATGGGAAACCTATAATTGCCTAAATATCCAAGTTTTCTAAGATGTTAGTGGCAGCTGGTCGAGCAGTCTTTTCTTCTGCTCTCCAATTTAGAAGGAAATGCTGCCAACAATCTCTCACTGGCAGAGGGACCGACCTGGATGCTTTCCTTATCGGAGAGACAGCTTTGGGGGCAAAGTGAGAAAGAGAGCACCCGGCCTGTCTGACGATAAAGTCTGCATCCCTGGCTTGATGCAGCTTCTCTCGTGGCTCCATTCAACAAATACCCTACTTATCGAGCCCCTCTCATATAATGCATGGGGCTGGGCAATTAGGACAAAAGTATAAGTGCGAAGCAGTCTTTGCCAACAGAAATTCTACAATCTGGAGCAAGATACAGCCATGCCAGCTTATGAGGACAAACAGAAAAAAGAAAGCCTTATACCATGTCCAGCCCTAATTCCTTTTATTTTCTTGAACTGGAAGGGAACTTTGCATTCTGTACCTTCTCTCTGTTTCAGGTAATATTTTTTTTCCAACTTTACTCTGAGAAAGGTGTTATTCTCTCCATTTTAAAGATGAGTAAATTAAGGCAAAGAGACTTTAGTTTGCCGAGGATCACAAAGTCAACAACTGGTGAAGGTAAGACATCAGCTGGTTCTACTTGACTGCAAAGCACAGTCCTTCTCATGATACCTTGTGGTCACATTGCAGTTATCAATGCAGAAAATCCATCATGAAATTTGAAATAGGTATACACTGTACACCTCTTAAACTCAAGACAGAGAGAGAGTGGGGAGAGAGAAGGGAAGAAGGCAAAGAAGGAAGGATAAAAGAGACAGTGAGTATAAGGTCGAAGGAAAGAGAATGAGAATAAGAAAGGGAAAGAAGGAAAAGGAAGTAAGAGATACAGGTGATGATGCTTTCCTGAGCTAAAGATAAACATCCCTCCCCAGCCAATAATATTTTTAAGAGGTTCTTCCCTAGCCTCCAGAAGGTGAAAAAAGATCACTACGCAGTAGGACTTATTCAAAGGATGAGTAAAAACTGCATAGTTAATAATGTCAAAAATCATTCCCAGGGGCCGTCCCAGTGGCTTAGCAGTTACATGCGGGCGCTCTGCTACTGGCGGCCCGGGTTCAGACCCCGGGCGCGTACAGACGCACCACTTCTCCGGCCATGTTAAAGCCGCGTCCCACATACAGCAACTAGAAGGCTGTGCAACTATGACATACAACTATCTACTGGGGCTTTGGGGGAAAAAAAAAAAAAAAAAAAGAGGAGGATTGGCAATAGATGTTAGCGCAGAGCCGGTCTTCCTCAGCAAAAAGGGGAGGATTAGCACGAATGTTAGCTCAGGGCTGATCTTCCTCACAAAAAAATAAATAAATAAAAAATCATTCCCAGAAACCAAGAAAGGCAGGAGAAGTATAATAAATCTCAAATGGAAAATAGAACCAAAGATAAAAATCAGGTTGTGTTATTACTAACACAGGACTTGGAAACAAAAGCAGAAAACATTATAGACATGTAGGCTGTGAAATGAAGGGGGCTGTTTCTATGGAATGCATATGTATGATATGAATGTAGGTGTCTATGGACCTAATAATTTGCTAACCCCACCTCTATCTCAGAATCTGCAAAATGTAGTATAAAAATGTGGAACTTAGAGTTAGAAACCTTCACTTGAGTCTAGCCCTCACATTTTACCAAATTATTTGGGAAAATAATTGATTTTATATGAACCTCAGGGTCTTCAACCTTAAAATTGAAACAACTTATCTGCCATATGTATAAAGATTGTTGTGTTCGTCTATCTTAGATAAAGTGAATTGAGGTGGTAGTGGCATAATGACTGAGAACATGGGCTTTGGGTAAGTGCTCAGGTTTGAATTCAGGCCTTGCTGTTGAACAGAAAGCAAGCTATTTCACTTCTCTAAGCATCATTCCCACATCTGTAAAATGGGGATAATAATAGTATCCAACTCATGAGGAGATTATGGGGATTGTTTGAGATAACGCATAACATATGCCTTGCATGGCACCTGGTGAGCAGCAAGTTCTCAATAAATGCTATTTGATGGTTGTAATGATGATAGCAACGATGCGATGGAGACCATAGCAATGATGATGATGGTGCCTGAGGTGGTGAAGATGTAATATCCTCTGGGAAGCCTTCCTTGACCCTTTCCTCACCCCTGGAGATAGGAATGCCCTTCTGTATAACACTATATGATTTTGAACACACTTCCACTATAGATCTTATTACATGATCGTGTTGTCACTGAATTTCCTGTCTGTCTTTCCTGCTAATCTATAAGCAACCTGAGGTTTCATCTTAGTCTTTTCTATCCCCTCATTGCCTTGGACATAGTAGACTCTCAAAGAATACCTGTTGAAGAGCTGAATCAGTTGAGATAATACTCTTAATAGCACACTATAAACTCTGAAGCAGTTGAGGAATGCTCACTAGTATTTGTAGAGTGTTTTACATAGGTTTTTGCTCCTGTTCAATGATTCTTCCAAATAATAAGTACTCTGTATGTTGGGAACGTCTCCAATATCGCCACAACCTGTAACTGAAAAGAGCTGTTCTTTCTTTGATGTTAAGGCAAAGCAGGAAGAAATTGACCTGGAGCTAGAGGTACTCACTATAACACAAGAGAAGAAAATTCGAACAATACAAACCTTGCTGATAAAAGTGCAATCACAGAAGAGCAGCATTAGCATCTTATTAGATCTTATTAGCAGCACTAGGATCTTATCAGCAAAGCAAAATCTCAACTCCCCACCCCCCAGACCTACTGAGTCAGAATCTGCATTTTAACAGAGTCCTCAAGGATTCCTGCACATACTGAATTTGAGAAGCCCTGCTCTCAAACCCTTGGCACACTCTATGAAGCAGGCAGTGAGCTCTCTTTTTCTGGACTCTCTTTAGGAAAAGGCATGTGGTAAAGAAGAAGGAAACAAGTATTTACAGATCACCTACTGTGTACCAAGCTCAGAATAGGTGTTTTGATATGTTTTTTACTTTAATCTTCCCAGTATTGTTGTAAAGCTTGTGTTATTATCATTCCTTTTATAGATGCTCAGAGAGGATGAATAATGTAGCCAAGTTCACACAGTGAGCAAGTGGCAGTTTGAATTTGATGTGATGATTCTACCTCAAAGCCAGTTTTGGCAGGAAGCCTTTAGCAGTCTCATGAAGCTCTAATTTGGTAAACTTGTTCTCAAGTCTCCAAAACTCCCTTCCAGCACCATTTTAGAGACAACTTTACCTCTGTCTATCTGAAGTCACGGAACACCACTTGCTTAAATTCCAGACTTTGAATTCGGGCAGAAATGGGTTCAAATGCCAGCTTCCCTTCTTATTTGCTATGCAACTCCGGGCATTGTCTAACATTCATACCTAAACACCTACACCAAAGAGCTGCTTCCAAGACTTCATATCATGTGCATAAAGCACTTGGCACAGTCCCTGATGTATACTAATTACTCAACAAATGCTAGGTGCTCCTCCAATTAAATTATTTATTTCTAAACACACTACTAAATACAAATAACAGCATCCGCAGAAAAGTCTTAAAGTATTGCTTACTCCTATGTTCTTATAGTCAACTGTTACTTGTTTAATATACTTGGATATTTCAAAAGGGCCTCAAACCAAATATATTTAGTTCCAAACTCATGATTTTCCCCTGCCTTCTTTCACTGTAGCTTGAGCTGTCTTTGTCATATCAAATATTATACTATATTACAATTAATTTTTACTCTCACTAGACTGTGACTCCATTAATATCAAGGGCTGCATACTATTCATCTTTGAATCCCCAGTCCCTAGCACAGTGCCTTGCACGTTGAAAATATTAAATAATTTTATATGATATTTGCCTAGACATGCTTGTACTCTGCTCAAACCTTAGTAAGATCAGAGAAACACCATTTTTAGTTGCGCCAGAGGGAAATGCCATATCTACTTTAGATCTTGAATTTAGTAACTTTACAAACTATTCTGTTTGGGAAAGTAGACTATTCACCCCAGAGTCTGGATTTATTATTAAAATGGTGCTATATTTATAAAATTCTTTTTTTTTTTAAGACCCAGAAAGAAAATTCCCACTTGTGAAATATCACTAGTTTGCCAGGCCATAGATAAATTAAAAAGATCCACTGTGATTCTGGCCCTTTGGTATGGAAAAGAGTTTATATAAGGCATGGAAGGAGCTGCTATTATGTTAACTGAAATATCAACTCTTTTGCAACTAAGTCATATTCAATTATTATTTGACAAGAACTGTATTTTCCCTGTCTCTGTTGCCATTAATTGGCTAATAATATAATGAAAAATGTCAAGGGTATTAGTTTGGCTAGTCTCTGAGTAGAGCTTAAATTATAAACCTTGTGGAGCTGGACTTCTGCTCCAAGTCCATGATTTAGCCAAGAATCTTCTATTTCACACAGAGGTGACACACAAAATTTGTGAAGGTTCAGCATAGTTTGATATTGAATGGCAATGAAGCCTCTTTGGACTACAGTGTTCAAAGTGGGGACCTCTTATTAACTACATGTCTCAACATTTAACGGTCTGTGTTTTCTAAGAGGTTGAAACATTCATAAACATTTATGGGCCTCACAATTCAACTGTCCAAGAGTTTGAATCCCAGATCAAATATTCTCTAATAGTGCGAAATTAAAAAATTAATTAACTTTGCTCAGCACCACTTTTTAATTTGTAAAACTGAAACAACAATCTAACTTTCAGGGCTATTGTGAAGATTAAAATGAGGTAGCATGCACAGCAGGCAAGAAGTGTTCATAAATGGTAGTTATTCTACTTTTTTCCAAAGTGAATATGTAGATTCTAGTCAAATTTGATACACTATAAAATAACCAATGTACAGCAGAAGTTCACATTATGGGGCTCTATTTTTGTCTCTCTCTCGGAGACAGACATATATATATATCTATATATATATGTATATATATAGATATATATATATAAAGATTTTTCTATAATTAGGTGACTCATTCCCCTCCGAGAGTTAGGTTTACAAAGGCTATACAAAATGCTGTAGATTAGCAAAAGTTGCCTTAAGGGACAGAATTCCACCAAAATTAAATCAGGAAAGTAGACCTTGGAAATCTAATAAAGATATATCTTAAAATTAGAGTAAAGCTTTTAAGATGATGGTAATGGTGGTGGTGGTAATAGTCATCATTTATTGAATACCTATTATGTGCTAGGGTCTGTAGTAGACGTTTTCTACACATTATTTGTCAGCTTTGAAAAGGCCTACAAGGGAAATATTATTATCATCCCCGTTCTACAGAAACTGAAGCTCAGGTAGTTTAAATGACTTGTTTGGAGTTAAACAACTAAAAACTGGTAGAAGAGGGACAAGAATTCAAATATTCTCTGACTCCACAAGCAGTAGATGTAATAGACTGCCACTCTACTCTATTGGAAGAAATATAACAAAAGTAATCTGCCAAGAAACTATTAAAAGGAGATCCAAAGATTAAAAAAAAATGCCAGCACATCTCCAGGATTAATCAGAGGAGACGTCAGTGCCTTGACTAGCTGGCACAAGAATTCTGGTCATTTTGCAAGCCCAAGTGTAGATCCAGGTGTAGCTGGCTAACATGAATTTTTCAGATTACCAAAAATAAACTGGGTTACTTTGACTCAAATGTTCATGAACTTAATTATCAATGGATATACTGACTAAGTTTCTGGATCTATGAAGCTGATTCTAGCCTCTAAGTTGTGTTACCCCCATCAGGCCTGTATGTATTGAGCCCACTGATCATTAAGTCCATGTCAGAACACTTAGCCAATCTTCTGCCGTCACATTGCTATCTTTTTATGAAATAACTTCTTAAAACAAAACGGCTTTTAAATGGGCATTTTACAACAGATTTCATGCCATTTGGTATATGGGTAAAGTATCCAAAATAAAGGTGTAACCACAGAAAGTATCCATATTCTCTTTTCATTTTCTTATTGTCTTTTTCTGTTTCTACTTCAATAAAAGTAAAAGAAATGTTTGCCAAACCACAAATATCATTGGCATAAAAATTAAATAAGTGGATTCTTTTAATCATTCCCATATGCTAGTGTTTTATGGACACACTTGGAGAAAACACAGCCACTTCTGCAGAAGGTGACTCAACTCCCAAATGCCAATGCCATCTACCTCCTGACAGGCTCTACCAAACAGCTGCTACCCAAGAGAGATCAGCCCTGCGTGTCTAAACTGGTTGCCAGTCTCTTTGCTCACTGAAATTAAGTGCCACAGTGTTATGAGGATGGATCTGTCAAGACCCATATGCAGATTTTGGCCCAATTACTAAGTGGCAGGTGGCACCTGGATGGGGAGGAGTGACTCAACATGTCACATGCAGCACAACTTAATGACTGCTTTGAGCGAACTCAAAAAGGAGTTCAAAAGCAACAGAACCGATTAGCCAGCCAGGGCTTCAGCCTGGTGGAGTTTGATGTTATCCTCTGTGCGCTACTCCTGTCCATTAGTTTAATAAAAGCAAATTAAATTAATTATTTCATAAAAATATTTTCTTTTTAATAAAATCCATTGCTGATCAAATTAGATAATGGATGCGAAGGCAGTTCGAAAAGCATAATGCACAATACACACTGTGAGTGTTAAGCCTGGGATTAGCCTTTTCTCCGGGATTGGACAGGTGCCTCTTGACAATCTTCATCAGCATATACGCTGTTTCCTGCAGACAATCCTGTACTCTTGGCAAGACAGTTGCCTAAAAGTTAACGGTTAGTTACCCTGGACTTATGCACCAGACATCAGACACCTCTGTGGTGAAAAGATCCAGAGCTTTGGCAGGAACTGAGTCTGACCTGAGCGAAGTCACTTACCAGCTCTATAATCTTGGCCGAATCACCTCGTTCTCTGAACCTCAGATTTCTCACTTGTGCAATGGGCACAAATGTCTACCTCACACAATTATAGAAGAAACCACTGTTAAGCCTGGTATTTAAGAATCCCTCGGTATGTACTACTTTTCTCCCCAATTCCCAAACCCTACCCTATTCCACGAATGTTCTAAGCTGTTAGGTAATTTCAGGCAGGTGGAACGGGAACAGTAATCAAGGTCCCAGCTGTAAAAGCTCAGCGACCTTCAGTTCCAACTTTTCAGAAACAGTGTCCATAATGTCCAATTCTTCGCTCATTTGCCTCTTTCATAAAAATAATTCCGAACATTCAAATTATCAAGATAAATACGAGGTTTCTACTGATTTATCAGTATAAAGCCTATTAAACACACCTGTTTTACCATCCATGTATTTTATTCAGGACTTGTCTTCTTTCTGAATGCATTTCAAGAAACAGAAAGACATCAATGAGCTTCGTTTCCTCCTTAGCATCTTGCTCATATTAGGCTTTTGAAAGAAGGGTTAAAATAGAAAATATTGCACTTATAAATGGGGAGGACTGTGCTTTATATTTAAGCTATAGTTTTTCTTAATCTTTTAGTCCCAACCATAATTCATCTTCTTGGAGAAATGAGCTAAAGGACAGGTTTGATTGTAATTTTGTTATTTATCTACTGAGATTATGGGCATGATCTTCAACCTATATTGAAATATCAATATTGTCATATTAAGTTAGCCATAACAGTCTAAAAATCATATATTTTATTTAACCCTTAATAAAAATACAGTATAACAGTAGGTTCTTTTCTAGAATACTTGTACGTGCATTTCCCTAAAATATGAGCTCCTTAAGGCACAATCTCTAGTACAAAGTCACTCCCTGGCACATATTACAATTTAATTACCATAATAACGAGCTAATTAACAGATGAACGAGTTAATTAGCTTACAAATTGACTAGCTCTTTCCTTTAAAGAAAAAGTAACCCTTTTCCTTTTTCAAAAATAAGTCAGCAACTTGGTTTAAATAAAAAATATGCTATAGACTTTGGAAGGAGACAGCCTTTAACTTCAAATCCATTTGAGATAGGTAGGTGGATAGATAGGTTGTAGATAGATAGACAGATAGATAAAGGAGAAGGCAAGGCTTTCACTCCCAATAGAATGCTGAGCACCAACTCTTAACTGTAGGTGGAACACTGGAGTTAGAAAATCAGCATTTTGCACCTATCATGGAAAAAAAATGTACCAGGCAAGACCCATCAACGGATGCTAAATCTAGGGGAAAACTCTGATGAGGATCAGGATATTTTCATGGTATTAAGCAATTTCCCCATAGACTGCTTATTATTTGCAAGAGAAGAAAACAGTAATTATACAGTAAGGTAATTTTGACAACACTTTGACTAAGTGATCTAAATTACTATAACCAATGAGAAGAAGGGCATTGTATGCCTCCAGACATGATACTCTGAGAAGGACAAAACATTAAATTCAATCCATTTGACTATATATCACAGACAAGTAATTTATAACTTGGACTTTTTTGAATCAACCTGCCTTATGGAGAATAATGTGGGGGCAGGATGGAAATACCAAGTGTCCTAATTCTTTGTAAGACTTCATGAGTTGGTAATATTCTTGTCTGCCTAAAATCTTATATCACACTCTCAGAACATGATTACTTTTAGTTCTCTTTCCTTTCAAAGAGTTGAAACTCATGTCTTGCCAATCTCAGAACTCATGCTTCTTCCCTGACACCATGCTGTTTCACACAGCATGTCTCCCTCTGAGACTAGGTACATGGTCTACATGGCAGATATTCTGCCAGTTCAGACTAGAGCCCCTCTAGGATTGCTAGACCACCTGTTCCCTGGAGATCTGAAGGAAGAAACCGAGGCCCAGCTCAGATGATGTGATGGAGGGAATCTTGGAGTCTGGATTACACTGTTCCACCTTAAAAATTATAGGCATTTTATATAAAACTGCATAATAAAATCTATGGCTGCAACTTGTAAAAGAATATAGTCTTTGGTTCTTTCTCGTATATCATAACAGCAGATTGTTCAATAGGATAAGCAGAGGAGGAATTTTGTTTGTTTCTCATTTTTTGCTCCTATTTTAGGAATACCAAATAGAGTTATTGTAATTCACTCAGGCATGAAACAAACGACTGAACTAAATTGTGAAATGACTTCAATTAAAAGACTAACAAAGCCTGTGTTCTCCTGCTGGGCCCTAGTCTATTATAAGAATCACTCTGCAGTTTAGCGTTTAGCATTCAGACCCTCAGTCAGGTGACACAGATGGAATTGCTCAAGAACTTGATCTCATAATAATGTCTCCCTTTTCTGTATAATATAGAAGGTCTAAAATGGAAGCCACCAAAAATATGGCCAGTTCTTTAGTTTACAGAGGAAGAGATTGTAATGTAGAGAAATTAGTAGTCTAGCTATAATAGGTAGCCAGTCTTCTGGTTTTAATTTCATAGATCTGTCCACTATACCGCCTAAACTGGATTATGATACCTATGACAAGTCTAACTCTATGAGGAAACACAGATACAAAAGAGGGAGACAATACCTATCTGCTTATCTTAGGTCGGTTTGACTGAGTATTACGAGAGTTAAAGCCAGGTAATGGATGAGTTGTTTTTTCTCCTGTACTTATCTCACTGCTTAGCAATAAGTTGACATCAGATACATTTTTTTTATTGTGAAATTTTTGTTGTACATTATTCTTTACCAGTCACCATATAAGTGCATCCCTCCACTCCTTGTGCCCACCCTCCACCCCAGACCCTGGTAACCACCAAACAGTTCTATCTGCCCCTGTGTTGGTTTATCTTCCACATATGAGTGAAATCATACACTGTTTGTCTTTGACATCAGATACATTTTGTTGAATGAAGCATGAAGTGAACACAATTTTATCATTCCACCAAGCACCTACTATGTACTTATTGTGTGTTAGCCACTGCAATGGGTGCTACATAATTTATAAAACAGTCTCATTCAAGGAGTTCACTGTCTACTTGGGAAAACATGCAAGTAAGCAGATAATTGCAATTCTACATAATGAGTTCAACTGTGAAGATGTGAGCTGGAGATGTTATTAACCTTTAAAAGAGAGAAACTAAAAAGAAACAGTCCTCAATATATTGCAGTCCAACTAGAATCCAGTTTGAGAGGCATAATGAACAGAGTAATGAATTTCTAACTATCATATGTTATTTTTTTTAAATTGAAACTAGAGGGCTATAGCATATTCCTGTGCATAGGGACAAGGTAACCTTTGAAGGGAATGGATAATCCCACTGTCAGTCAACCTAGGAAAAGCTCAATTCTGTGGCAGAAAAGGAGCATTCAGAAAGGAAGTGGTATGGGTTGAATTGCATCCCCCATAAAACTCATATGTTGAAGTCTTAATGCCTACTACCTTTGAATGTGACTGTATTTGGAGATAGGGCTTTTAAAGAGATAATTAAGGTTAAATGAGGTCATTGGAGTGGACTCAAATCCAATATGACTGGTATCCTTATAGGAAGAGGTGACTAGGACGTAGACTGCGAGATGACCAAGTAAGGACATAGTAAGAAGGCGGCCATCTAGAAGCAAAGGAGAGAAGTTCAGAAGAAATCACACCTGCCAACACCTTGATCTTGGACTTCTAGCCTCAACAACTGCAAGAAAATGAAGTTGTGTTGTTTAAACCACCCTGTCTCTGATATTTTGTTATGACAGCCCTGAAAAGCTAATACAGAAGCCTTTAGTCTAAGATAAAGAAAAGTCATCTTCTTCTGGGACCAGGAGTTATTTTGTCCTACACTCTGAAATACTGAGATGTCTAGGGCACTTGTAGAAAAAGGTGGTAAACTGGGCCCAGCCCCTAGAGACAGGTCAGAAGTGAGGCAGATAATTACTATTATTTTTTATATGTCAATTATATCTCAATAAAGCTGGGGGAAAAAAAGTGAAAGAGAAATCTGGATGGGGAAGGGACTCCAAGATGGGTCTTGCCTTGGGCCAAGGTCATAAGTTATTTTCTACATTGTACTTCTTTTCTGTCATGGTCAGATCATCAGTGAAATATCATTAAAATTATAACCTGATCTTTGGTTCTTTGGGATGCCCTGCATCCTTTAATTAGAGCAAATAGGGAAGAAAAAAAATCATGGTTAGAAACTTTGCATCCCTTGGGTTTCATTCTCACGAAGGAGAGGCATCAGAGGGTGCAGAGTCAGAGCAGGAAACCTGAGAGACTCGTTTTAAGCACGTGTGAAGCCCAGGTGCATCTCAGAAATAACTGGAGAATGCCTTGGAGAGAGAAGGGCCTAGTTTCTAGTAGGCTATATGGTCTTCTTAAATTTGAATTAAATAAGATATTATTTACTATGACAGTTTAATAATTTCTGAAGTGTGCAATTGACACAAGGAAAATGAGAGACATGAGATATTTTAAGTGTCCAAAAAGAATTAGATTTGGAAAGATGATAATGTGTTTGGTATTCAAAATGCTGCAGTAAAGGCGACTGTGAGAAATGTAGATGGTGAAGTCTCTAGGTCTCTGTTTTCATCTCTATGTTTTACTATCTGAAACTCCTTACGTACGTTTTCAAATTATTTGCCTCACATTCTCTTTGAAAATAGCCATGGTGCTTCTCAGGTCGACTTTTTGACATAGTATCACTTTTAGAGAAACAGAGTTTTACCATCTCTATTTTATGGATAAACCACAAACTGATCTTTCTCAAGCTCACACAGTGAAGGAGGAGGGACTCCCAGTCTAGTGCTCATTTCACAAAGTCAAAGTGTTCCATCTAAGAAAAGCCCCTAGCATTAAGAAAATTTTAGTTCATTTCAGGAAATAAGACACAGTCTAATATCATTTTCCACAACACAACTTCAAAAAGCTAATTTTGTTTTTCTTAGTAGTAACATCTGTTTCCTCACCATTAAAGAATCATTTTAGTAAAGTTTTGATGTAACACTTCCCAGTGTAACTCTCTTTTTAAAAACAGACTTTTAGAACGGTTCTAGATTTACAGGAAATTTACAAAGATAGTACAGAGTGTTCCCATATATCCCACAATCAGTTTCCCCTATTATTAAAATTTTACATTAGTATGGTACATTTCTTACAACTAATGAACTGATATTTATACATTAATATTAAATAAAATCTATATTTTATTCATAGTTTCTTAGTTTTTACCTAATGTCCTTTTTCTTTTCCAGGATCCCATCCAGGATACCACGTTACATTTAGTTGTCCTATCTCCTTAGGTTCCTCTCGGCTGTGCCAATTTCTCAGACCTCCCTGTTTTTGATGACCTTGACAGTTTTAAGGAGTACTGTCAGGTACTTTATAGAATGTCTTTTGATTTAGATTTTTCTACTGTTTTTCTAAGCTAAACATGGTTTATGGATTTGGTGGAGGAAGACTACAGAGGTAAAGTGTCATTCTTACCACATCATATCAAAGGTACATGCTTATCAGTATGACTTATTACTGTTGATGTTGATCTTGATTACCCAATTGAAGTAGTGTTTGCCAGGTGCCTCCACTGTAGAATGATTCTCCCCTTTATGCCTCTTTCAATACTGTACTCTTTGGTAGGAAGTACTATGTGCAGGTTATACTTCAGGGGTGAGGAGTTATGTACCATATCCTTGAGCACAGAGCATCCACATAAACTAATTGGAATTGTTCTGCATGGGAGATTTGTGTAATTTTCTTTTTATTCCTAAATATTAATATAATGATTTTTTTCACATGTATTTAGAAAATACAAAAAAAATACCTATCATATAGGATCACAAAATATTCCTCTTTATCTAACAATGGAGAAAAATGACCTTTCAGGAGAAGGCTCACCAGTTTCTTCTTTTGCAGTTTTTGTTTTGGAACACCAAATTGTATTTTTCTACTTAAAATCCCTTAATATCTTCTTATCATCATTGAGATAGAGCCCAATACCTTGGGCCATAATAAGAGCTTAAAAGTTTCTTTTTTTCTCTCCTCAAAACCCCAGTGCATAATTGTATATCCCACTTGTAGGTCATTCTAGTTCTTCTATGTGTGTCACTGCCACAACATGGCAACTGACAGGCGGGTGGTGTGGTTCCACCACTGGGAAGCAAACCTGGGCCACTGAAGTGGTGAGCACTGAACTTGAACCACTAGGCCACAGCGCTGGCTCTTAAAAGTTTCTTTATAATCTAACTTTATCTTCTGTCTTACTCCCATGCTATTCCATAATTCCCATGCCTTGTAGTGTTGTTGTAGAAAGTAGAAATAATTTATACAAAATACCCACCATATAATAGGTACTTAATAAAAGACAATAATTCTTAAATATTAAAAAAAGAAGAAAAACCAATTTTTCTATCTTTTCTGATATATATTAGGTGAGAATAAAATTCACTTATCAATTGAAATAGAGAAGCAGGAGGTTCAGAAAATGAGAGGAAAGAAAGTCATTTTATAGTATTGATAAATTACAGTTTGTATAGTTGTAGACAGCATGAGGAGCACCATCTTTTACTTACAAAAGTAATAATGGCAGTATAATGCTGAATATAGAATGGTGCATATTCCTAACGAATTTAAAATTTATTATATCTTATTTTCTTATAATTAACCAAAAATACAATCTAGTATAAGATCAGAAATCTTATGACTGTTGAGTTATTTCCAATCATTAGAACAATGGCTGGGATACAGCACTTTAATATTTACTGAGCGGGGCTGGTCCCGTGGCTTAGCAGTTAAGTGCACGCACTCCGCTACTGGCGGCCCGGGTTCGGATCCAGGGTGTGCACCACTTGTCCGGCCATGCTGAGGCGGCGTCCTACATACAGCAACTAGAAGGATGTGCAATTATGACATATAACCATCTACTGGGGCTTTGGGGAGAAAAAAGGAAAAAAAAAAGGAGGAGGATTGGCAACAGATGTTAGCTCAGGGCTGGTCTTCCTCAGCAAAAAGAGGAGGATTGGCATGGATGTTAGCTCAGGGCTGATCTTCCTTCCAAAAAAAAAAAAAAAGATATTTACTGAGTACTTTCTATGGGGCAGGGAATGTATCCGGATGAACACAAGAGAATACAAGGATGGACAGACAACGTCCCTGACTTGGAAAGGTTCATCAGTTAATATGAATTATAGACCTATAAGTAATTATAGTAAAATGAGATAGATGCAAAAATAGCAGAAGTACTGTCTGAGACAATATGAGGGAAGCTTCACAGAGCAGGTGTGCCCTAAGGAATAGGTGAGATGGGAGTTAGCTAAGTTTTTGGAGGAAGGGAAGATATTCTCAACATGCTGAACTGCTTTCATGTGCAGATGTGTACGAGACAGAAATCACAGCTTCTCCCCAGGGCCATTACTCTCTTCTTTGTGTAGTTTTAGCTCCAGAGCTGGGATAATTTTTTGGCATTTGACTAGCTCTGCTACTTTTTAAGCCCACCTCAGGATATATTCATGCTCTTGTTAAATAAAATATAGTTTAGTGGAATAGGAAAATATTTTGTATAAAAATATCATTCCACCAAGAAAGTATACTCAATAATGGACTAAGCATTTCAGCTCTTTTAGTTGAATTTTTCTGTTCAGATTTCATAATATACAGGCGACTATTAAAGTAATAACAATTATGGTCACTTAATAGCATTCCCTCCCCCTATTTCCTAGGCAGGCAATTTATTTTCAAATGCATAAGCTGCAAATGGAGAGTTATTATTATGGTAATGGACTAAAATGCAAAACAAATGCGGTCATGACACATGGAAAAACTTTTCCACAATGCTACCAAGCAAAGATTTTCACCTTGACAGATATTAAAAAGATATGCTCCTTTATCAACATGCCCGGCCATTTATTCCACATATATTTCCCAGTGCTTCCTGTGTGCTAGGCGTTGTAATACAAGGATGGAAATGCATGGTTGCTGACTTCAAGACTGTTGAGAGAAGAAACGTAGACACTCTATCATGGGGACATTTTTTAACCAGGGTTCTGCACAGAGGGCAAGCGACGCTCAGGGTGCCGGTCCACATTTGCCTGATGATGTCAGGGACGGTCCCAGAGGAGGTGATAGCTGAGGCTGAAAGGATGAGTAGGAATTTTCCAGATTAACAAGTGGGGAGAGGGCATCCCAGGCAAAGGGAACAGCATCTGCAAAGCCAGAGATGACAGAGGTATTTGAATGTATGTGTGGAGGTGGGGAGGTGGAGGAGGGAAGCGGACTGACAGTGAAGGTAGAGCAAGATAGGCAGAGTTTCAAGTTCTCAGGTTGCAAAGTCACCGTTGTAAATAATGTTTCTTTTAGAAAGAGGGTTCTTTGAAGACATAATCTTCCAATGCCATATTTCTATTATGTATCTTCCATTTCAACCTATCTTGTGCATTACTCACCTCAGTATAATCAAGAGGCAGTTTTTCTCTTCTGGTTATCCCCCAAGACTGTAAGTATTATAAGGTTAGAGATGGTTTCTCCCTCTAGTGCTCAGTATACCTTGTGGTTCATAATTTGTACTCATGGAATATTTGTAGATTGAATGAATAAAAGGAAAATTGATTACCGACCTTATATCATTACAGGTCTGACAAATATTAGCTGTATAACCTTGGGGAAGTGACTTAACATCTCTGAGTGTCATTTTCAGCTGTACAATCTGCTAACCTCCTCATGATACTGTCAGGATTAAATGGGATAGTTTATGTGAGAGTCTTAATACAAAGGTCTAGCCTATAAAACATGTTTAATGTGTAATATATGTTAGTTCTCATCTCTTTTTTTCTTTTATTCTCTTACTCTCTTGCATGAATCCCAAATATCCTATTAAACAATAGAACTAAGGAAGCAATCAAAATAGCAATCAAATCCACCTTGCAACCCTGATTCTCCCTCATGTTTCAGCCACATTTGTTTATCATTCTCCAACATTTCACTATTGAACATCCGGTAAAAATAATTTAAACTCACTATGAACTTCTTAAATGGCACAATTCAAATCTTAACACTCAGGTCTTTACTTCTAAAATTCTACTTAGAATGCTTTTTTAAAAATTATGAGTGGTCTTCTAATTGCCTAATCTATTCACCTCTTCTCTTACCAGAACTCTTAGCAAGAATTTCTTTCTCTTGTCTTTATTTTCATGGTGCTTTACCCTCTCGGTCTCTTTCTAGCTCTTGAGAAACTGGAAGCTTAGTGTTCCTCTGCTGTCTATCCCTTAAATTTAGACATTTCTGAAAGTAGCACCCTTTTTCCTCCCTTCTCTTCTCAAAATTCTACCAAGTCTTGGTTTCACAGCTTTTTTCCTGTCCCTCAATAGTCACTGACAACTAGCCCTGGCATTTCATCATGACTAGCACTGCCTGCCAAGCTGCCAATAGAACATCTCTACATAGGTGCCGGAACATTCTCCTAAATCACTGTGGCTAACACAGATCCCCTTCCTGTCCTCCTTTTCCAACTTGGTCTTTCTCTGGTATCTGTAAGAAATGCCATTATCTTCCTCTTTGAAATTTCCCATTTAACCATTACTCTACCATTCCTGGAATTTTAACTTTACGCTATAGTAGAAACTCTTCCACATCCTTACTCTAAAGCTCACGGCCTAACTCTCGCCTCATCACCTCTCTCTTCAATAACGGCAACCGTTTCCTCAGTGCCTCCAGTTTCTGTCTCCTCCAAAGCCACAGTGGAGCAAAGATCTGCTCATGTCATTCCCCAGTTGGGCCAGTTGTAATTGTTCCTGTTATTAAGAAAAAAAATACAACCCAAGGTATTTCAGCCCTGCAGCCAAATCTTTGAAATACCTCAGGCAACTTTCTAAAAGTAGAGAGTGAGAAGGCTTGCCTTCTCTGCCATCTTTTTCCCTTTCAAATATTTGAGTCATACAGAACTTATTACCTTTCGCATGTGGTCTCCCACCTTGCTGACTTGACTTCTGCTGTCTCTTCTACCTGGAATGCCGTTAGCCTCAGCCTGCTAAAGTCCTATCCTTTACCATGGCTCGAATTCTACCTCTTCAAGGTTGGTCTGGTGCCTTGGGTGATATTTCTAACATCTAAAACAGAAAACAAATTCTCTTTTCCTATCTCTGAAAAGACAGTCTCCCTCATAAGTGTGTATTATACCCATGCACAGAAATAATTTAGAATGATGGTTATCTTTCATTCAGTCTGTTATTTTAGGCTTCCACATTATCATCAGCATTAGAGTGGGACTGTTGCCTTTAGGTATAAGATTAGCTAGAAGGTTTATTACTCCAAATTAGAGCTTCTGATGAGATTCTAAATTCTCCTATATAATTATTGCCAGCAAGAAATGATCCAGCACCATACATTTAATTGCAGGGCTTTTTGGAGGTGGGGAGAGTTGGATGGGGAGGTTGACTCATTGAAGTGAATCAGGTAAACAGCATTTAGTGTCAGGGGATTTAAAGGTTCATCTGTTTCTATTTATTCCTGTAACTTAAAGAGCCCAATTAAATATAATGGGTTAAGGTATTAAAAATCTGTTTGATTATCACTACTTACTCTGTGAGACACTGATTAAAGCTTAGGGAAAAGATAATTCTATTCACAGAGCTGAGATGGGGAAAAAGATCAGAAATGGTTTACAGGCACTTTTCACCTTATATTCTTCAAGGCCTTTAATGAGGGAAAAATAGGAAAAATTTGAAAATCTGTTCTTCAAAGGCTGGCTTCCTAAACAGAGGATGTAGCAATGACGTTGTGTTACTTTTGAGGGTGTGACAGCGTATACTTCCAGTTTTCCAGGAATATGCCCTATACCAGCTTGCCCCATCTATGCTCCCTGAGAGAGATTATCTCCTACCAAAAAAAACCCAAAAAACAAAAAACACTGTCATTTCTTTTTCTTGTCCCCCTACCACCACTGAGTTGTGCCATTTCAAATCATTTTAAGCAATAAAATCTTCGGTGGAATTAGTTTCGCCAACACGTCTGTGGAGCGACAAAACGGTATATTGGAAAGAGCATTGAACAGGCAGTTATAGAGAGTGGGTCTCAAGTCTTAATTGTACCTCATTCTTTCCACCCTTCCTTAATTCAAGAAACGTTTTATAAGCTACCTATGGGACCTTGGCCAAGTTAATTAACCACGCTAAGATTCAGTTTCCTCTCTGTGTAATATAATCATTACGGCTTGCCTCATAGAGTTGTTGTGAGGATCAAATAAAATTATTAAAGGGAAATCACTTGTACACTTGAAAATGTAAATCCACACGTTTTGATGCTGAGACAACAGTGAGATGAGGAAGCCTCAAAGGTCTTCAAATACTCTCTTGACTGTGCACTGCTTCATACTATCCCATCCAGTGAGCAGTTACTATGTGGAGTAGGTACCCAAGAGCTGCAGGAATGCACAGAAGTATGATGTTGTGATTCTTCTAAGGGAACGGGAGGGGAGAGGGAGAATTACATACCCAGGGAAATAGCAATACAAGACAGCATAAGGCAAAAGTCAAATGATCAATGCAGGCAGTGAGATATGAGTTCAGAGGGAGGGTAATGTGGGGAAATCTGCAATACTGCCTTCCTGGGTGGCTTTCATGTTACTGAAGGTGACACAATCGCCATAGGGCACTCCTGGGGAGGTTGACACAGCCAGCAGTTGACTTGGCCTGGTTGCTGTCCTTGAGAAGTTCCCCTAGGACATGTCCCCCCAGGACAAGATACAGGACATAATCATAGAAGAGAAAGCTCTGGACTGATGGGGTGCTGGAAAACACAGTCCTCTAAGAGAGTAGGATCAGAAGGAGACTCTGTTTCCCTCGCATATACAATACTCATTACTCCTCTCCATCCTAAGTCACCCTTTGCCACATTCCCTGCTTCACTCTCCTTATTCCTACAGTGGCATTTCTACATTCTCATGTACTCTCTGGCCTGTGGCAGAAGAGCAGTGTTATGAAAAGACAAAACAAAAGTACTCGTGGGCTCTAGAGTAAGTCCTAGCTTACTCTACTGCTTGTCCTTCTAAAGTTATAACAACATGCGGAGTAATCCCCTTAAACCCCTTGCACCTCTGTTTTCTTTGCATAAGGAGAATCACATTTACCTGGCTAAAAAGCAGGCAAAGCTTCTAGAAGAGCTGCTTGACAAATGGCCATACTTCCTCAGTTTATCATAAGTACTCAATAAATACCTCAACAAATATTACTAATTATTGTTGGCTCTAGTACCCAGACGCCCCTTGGGGGCAAGGAGACTATCCTAACAGGCTTTACAATAACATTCTTTTCAATATAAAACTATAGTGAAACCTCCCCCTTGCTTTACTTCAAAATTTGTACTTTGTATAAAAGATCCAAAGCTGGCCAGAATATTTCACACTTTTTAAACAAAATCAATAGTAAATCTATTTAATAAATTTCATAATTAGATCATTTCTAGATTACCAGAGTTTTATTATGATTATTTTAGTGGACAAAGAAAAGAGAAATAGTTTGATTTGATGGATACAGAATAGTGAGCCACTTTTTTACATGATTTTTTCCTAATAAAAGCTTTTTTTTTTTTTTCCTCCCTTAGCTGCTGGGAAACTCAGAGCCAAATTGAACTTTCAAACCCACCAACTTCATTAATTCTTACCAAATTATCAGCTTCCTTTTCCTAGTACAATTTTACAGACTTTATCGAAAATCACTCGGCATAAGTTGCCTCATACACTAGCCTTACCCCTTAATAGCTTTAAGGAGATCCCCGAGCGATAGTTGGTTGTTTCTTTCCATCCACACATGACCTTGTACGCTGAAAAGTCCATTTTATGGCTGAGAAGCAGTACGCTGTAGTTGTAGAATCAGTACAAGCAGCTAATCAGTCTAAATGCAAATAATATGTATGTATGCAAAAGAGGTATTGTTTGCATGGAAACAGATGGTTCTGAAATGATTTCTCCTGAATATCATTCAGCCATTTAAACTATGATTTATACCGTTTGACTAACACCATGTGCCTCTCTGGCTTGTAGTAGTTCACAGTGCTAAAACTACAGATCTATATCAGAATTTACTTATATTTGTAACCAGTCCGTTGAGAGAAAGCAGCATAATTTAAAAGTGCGTGTGCTGGTCCGTTTCATCTTGTGAATCACGGTATGGCCGCTAATTTAAGGATTTTGGAGTCACTTTCCATTTCCACCTGGGAAAATTACTTAAACTTGCTGTATCTCTCCTTAAGTCAGTTTTCGCATTTATAAAATGGGCTTTGGCATCAGATTAGCCTGCAGTCACATCCTGGCTCCAGCATGATTGCTGGGAGGTTTGGGAGATGTAGTACTTTTAAAACACGTTCCCCAAATTCTTTGACACTGTTTCTATCAAACAGGGGGGACCTATGTCTCTCTCCTTGAATCTGAGCTCTATGACTGTTTGACAAATAGGATACAGTAGAAGTGACGCTGCACCAGTTTCTGGCTCAGGCTTTATCAAGCTGGCATTCTCCATTTTTCTGTCTTTTGGGATGTTCACTCATGGAACCTAGGTACCGTGCTCTGAAGAAGCCCAAGCAGCCCTTGGAGAAGCCCATATGGAGAGAAACATGACCCACATCTCTGGCCAACTGAGTGAGCCATGTTGAAAGCAGATCCTCCCAGCTCTAGTCGAACCACCTCGCCTGATGTCTACTGGATCCCAACCAAGCCCTACCATATTTGTGAGCAAATAAATGATGGTCATTGTCCTAAGTCACTAAGTGTTGGGGTGGTTTGCTATACAGCAATAGATGAACAGTAGAATAGGGTCTTATTTATTTGTAGAAAGAGCTACCATGAGGTTGTTGGCTAACATCAAAAGAGTTTCCCTGCCTTATGTGAATGTTACAAAATTATTTTGTTTAAACTTTAGCCAATTCAAAAATGTGTGAATTCTAAACAGATTTCCTGTCAGTTTTCATTAATAAGATAAATTATAATAGTTATTATTTACTGAATAACTCCATACCACACACTGAATGGGCACATTACAGGTTTTTTAATTTGATTTCGTATATTATTATATCCTTTTTATTGATGAGAATACTTAGGCTTAGAAAACCTATATAATAATAAGTAGCATGATGTAGATATGAACACTGATGGGCTAATGCGAAAGCCAATATTTCTCCCGTTTCATGGTCTCCTCCACGTACATAATCCAATAAAGAGGGCATTTTAAAATCAATATGACAGCAAATACTGAATGAGCTTAGAAAACAAAAAAGGCTTTACTAAAACTTTATTGATAAAGTTAGCTAAGTAGTGGAGTAGACAGTCCCTTCTAGACAGAGGAAATGGCAGAAGCAAAGGCTCTGAGGCATGATGTTTCTTTGCCAAGGAATTGCATATATTCCGATAATTACTGGGGTTTTGACTTTGGGGCAGGGAATGGTTGAAAAAAAAAGACTAGAGTGGTATGGTAGAGAGGGTTTAGAGAATCATGTATGTCTTTTGGAGAGGCCTGGACCCATCCTTGATTGCTTGAGAGCCATTGAGAGTTCTGAAGCAGAGAAGCGATGTGGTAAAATCCTATCCAAACTTTTAGGAATCTCCATCGTATGTCTAGCAGGATAATTCAAAGTCCAACATTAGACTTGATCCTCTGGATTCTGATTACTGGTACTTCTACCACTGGGGTTTTCACCTAATGGGGCTTGCGCCTCTTGGGGATCAGGAAATTATTGCAAGGGGTCACAGAATTCTGGTGCCTGTAAACTGCATGCTAAGAGAGTTATACATAACACTTTCCATGCTGAAATTCCTTTATATTAGTGAAGCTGTTAAACATAATAGTCTTGAGTCATCTCTGCTTTGGGGAATCAAGAGATAACCTAGATCCCTGCCTTAGGGTGAGATAATAGGAAGGAGAACTACAGTGACACAAACAGACAGTTTCAATCAGCCAAAAGTAACTGATGAAGAAGCCGGGAGCAGTGGTCTGCAGAAAGATGTGACAAGCCGCAAAGAACATGAATATGTGGGAAACATATGTATTTCTCAGGATACTCAGAAAATACATGAGTGGTGAATTGGACTGTCTAAGACTGTTGGGAATACTTGGGAATAGTTAAGGAAAGGTTATCTGAGAAGCTAGAGAGTTTGAGGTCATTTGGGTGATCTATATTTCTTTTACATGTTTCTCCCCTCTTCCAACTGTGAACTCCTTGGTGGTAACAAATCCAATTGATGTTTCTCTGTACATGTCCCATTTCTAATGAAGTGTTCAGGACACAAAGGTGTTCAAAAGTGTTCTCTGAGAGAGTCAATTTTCATTTAAAAGTCCTAATTTTAATAAAAGTTCTCCCAAGACTACTTTAATATCTATCTCCCATCCCCTTCAAGTATTAGTGAGAGAATGGATTGTTTCAGGAACAGCTAAGTTTAACAGTTTTATTGACTTTGACCAGGTTTCTACTAGTAAATAATCTGTCATTATCTGAGTAATTTTTATTAATAAGTGTAGAGTAATTCGTGTATAGATAGTTGGGTTTTGCTCATTTGTTTGTCTTTTTTACTTGCTTCTAACCTCAAAATGACCTGTACACACTGTGCCATAAGGTTTGTCTGGGTTTAAGTGTGACATGGAAGCTATGCATATGCAGACCAAGAAATATCAACCATAGAAGGGAGTTGAAAATAATC
The DNA here is from genome assembly GCF_057802395.1 of Ceratotherium simum simum. Lineage (NCBI taxonomy): Eukaryota > Metazoa > Chordata > Mammalia > Perissodactyla > Rhinocerotidae > Ceratotherium > Ceratotherium simum. Next base: position 36,595,257 of record NC_141906.1, read on the forward strand.
TAACAACTATTCTTCCTTTTTAAAAATAATTTTAAAGACTAGGAAACTAAAGCTTAGCCTTTAGCATAGTGCCTAGAACTTGGCAGAAATGTCATAAAACTTCTGTGAATTAATGAAATAGCCAGAACTGAACCCTAACACTAAGTTTAGTAGACATTACAACATACCTTTGCACCCCCATTTTATATATGAACATGGCACTATTTCTGCTTTATTTACACCTTATAGTTTTCATAAAAAAGTAATAAAATCTTTCAACAAAAGTCATTTTCAATAAAGCCAATAAAATGTTAAAAGGGCAAGAGAAACTATGAAACAAAAAGGGAGAAATCAAACATACTAATTTTAGGGATTAACATCTTAATGAGGTTAAAAATCACATTTGATTTTTTTTGTCCTTTTGTCTATTTTCTTAAACTTAGTATGCACTATATCAACATTGCATATCCTTATTCTTACATATATCACTGCATCACAAATATTTTGTCGTACTACTAAAATTGCTCAATAAAACATCATTTGGATGGCTTTATAATAAGTGAAAGTACTTTAGGACTAAGCCAAGCCATGCAACTTTCCCTGAGCCTTAGTTTCCTCACATGCCACCTGGGACTATTAGTGTCTACCTATTAATATCTATTTTGCAGGGTAGTCATAAGGATTAACTGAGATTATGCATGGGAGTGAAGTGCCTAACCCAATAACTAACTCATTGCTGTAGATCGAATGTTTGTTACCCCCCTCCAAATTCATATATTGAAATCCTAAACCGTAAGATGATGATATTAGGAGGTGGGCCTTTGAGAGGTGATTAGGTCTTAAGGCAGGAGCCCTCATGAATGGGATTAGTGCTTTTATAAAAGAAATCCCAGAGAGCTCCCTGGTCCCTTCTGCCATGTGAGGACACAGTGAGAAAATGGCCATCTATGAACCAGGAAGGGGGCTCTCTCACCAGACAACAAACCTGCCAGTGTCTTGATCTTAGACTTCCCAGCCCCCGGAACCGTGAGGAATCAATTTCTGTCGTTTAAAAGACACCCAGTCTATAGTATTTTGTTATAGAAGCTCAGATGGACTAAAACACTCATGTAATGAAATCTTTGAATTTGGGAAAGAAGAGCACACAAGGATGTCCCCAGTATCCATCAGCTCAAAAAATAAAATCATCTCAAATAACATCACCATCGACAACAATAATTTAGACACGTACAAGTAATGTTTCCTCAATTGTGCGTAAAATGTGAATATACTTAATACATATAACCATTTTTACTATTCTACAACAAACAATTTAAATATAAGTTTTGCTTGATAAACAAACACAACTTTATAATACAAGTCCCTAATTCTTAATTCCAACCAAATGGTTGACCTCAGTCTGCTCCTATAAAAAAATTGTGAAGGACAGACTGAGAGACCTGGATATATACGAATTTGAAATAATTCCGTATATGCTTAATCAATGATAATAAGCAGACTAAAAGAGTTCTGAATTAGGATGGGGAAGACCTGAGTCATAGCCATGACCTTTGTTCCCCAATAAGCTCATTCATCACTCAAATATCATCATTTTCCCTGCCATGGCTATATCAGAATTTTATTGTGAGGATCAATACTATCACTTTATAGTTGCAATAACAACTATAGAATTAGCAGCAGTAGCAAAAATAGTAATATTCATCACCAGCACAATGACTCCACTTCTCCCAATATGACATTTTACTGAGAACTTGTAGATGCCAGGCCCTAGTACCTAATTTTATATACATTATCTCACTTAATTTACAGTATGAGATATATTCTATTATTGTTCTTATTTCGGTTTTCTTGGCATAAGAATACACTTTTGATATAATATTAACTAAATTAAGCAGGAAATAATACATAATATAGTATGAACTCTGTCACATAAATTAAAAATGCAACAGAAAAATAAGCCCAGAAGAAAATATGACTTTCAAACCAAATAAACTGGTTTAAATAGTTTGTCCTCTCTTTCTTTGATCTCTCTCATGCCAAAGTAAGATTAGTAACACTCCTTTGCCCTCCAACTAGTGTTGCCAGATTTAACAAATAAAATGGCGGGATGCCCAGTTAGATTTAAATTTTAGATAAACAATGAATATTTTTTAGTATATGTACAAAATATTGCATGGGACAGAGTTATGCTAAAAAATTATTTGTTATTGATCTGAGATCAAATTTAATAGGATATTCTGTATATTTTCTGGCAACCCTGTTTCCAATCGCATCTTAGGGGTGTGGCATATCTAGAATTTAGAGTTACAAACTTTGAAGCCAGAGTCAAATCCCAGCTCTGACATCTTGTTGTTTACACAAAAGCAGGTTCCCCTCTCTGTTTGAGATTCAGCTCAATAAACTAGGGGTAACAATAGTACTCACTCAGTAATCTTTTGGAGAAAAGTAAATGAGTTAAAAAATATAAATTTTAGCACAGTACCTAAGACATTATAAGAAGAAAAAAGTTGACATTATATTTATGTTTTTCTCTAGCCTAGGTCTACTCACAACAAGTTATAATTGTTTACTTATCTTTCCTTCCCACAGACTAAGAGATATTTGAGAACAGAGTATGCCATTTTTAACACTATATCTAAATTTATAACATGATTCTTGACACATGGTATATATTTAACAAATGTTTGTCGAATAAATGAATCTCTAGTAGATTTCTAAGTCACTCTGAGATCTGATTTATGTTATTCTGTTCCACAGCACATCTTTCATTAAAAAAAAAAGTAAACTTATTTCAGTCCCTATAAGAAATCATCTCACAAATTTGATATTAGCAGAGATTGGATAAGTTTACCCTCTTATTATCTTTCTGGGGCTCCATTTCCTTGCTTGTGAAATTTGGGAGGCAGAAGACAAGAATCACTGCTTCATAGACTACACCAAGTGCCAGGGTAAGACTCAGTGTGGATGGCTTGTCTACGAATGTCCTACTCTCAATACTGTCTTCTGTTCTAGTTGCTGCTTTGTTTTTCATGGTGACAATCTGTCTGGTTTTCTCACACATCTGAAAACCAATACATATGGACTATACTCCTACATTCTATTCCAGGTCAAGGTTTTTCAATTATTTTTCCCAACCATTCTCTGTCTACCAACTACCTAACTCCTAATTGGAATGAAACCAAAGTGGGGATTATTAGCCTTGGTTCTTACAACTGGCTCACTCTCCTTCCAATGTACCGAGAGCACTCTCTAAAGTTGCTGATGCTTCACAGAAGACTTGACAGTTACTCTAGTTAGAAACAATTCTGTTCACTCACTTAGAATTTCTCACTATTTCGATGCCTACTAAAAAAAAAAATCACTGAAAACAAGCTTGTGGTAACTACTTAACTGCTTCTTATATTGTTCTATAATAGAAAGGGCTTCATTGAATAAAACTACCATTTATTACTAGCATATAAGGGGCCAAGCATGTGTTAAATGCTTTACGTAATGCTCTCTCTATTAATTCTCACAGCACATCTGCAATATAGGTATATTTTCCTCATTTTATGTATAGCAAAGAGTCAGATAGGGGAAGTAACTTATCCAAAGACACAGTCCTGCTAAGTGTTAGGGATAGAATCAAAATCCACATCTGTTTTCCTAGAGTCTGTTTGCTTTGACAGTCTGAGGTTTTAAGGACAATATGGTTTAAGGAGAAACCTGGGTCCAATCCAGGCTCTGCTGTTGCATACCTGTGGGCACTGGGCCAATGCAATCAATGTAATTCACTTTAGTTCAGTTCTACATTTACTAAATACCTGCTTCATATAAGACTCATATAAGGTACCACTAGAAATAAAAGTTGAAAAGGAAAATGATATTAGTTCTTCTTGAATTGAGAACCCACAGAGGAGATCAGATATATATACGAAGACCTTCACCACAAAACAAGATCTGACAGGTCCTATAAAATAGGCATAGACAATTGGTGATAGAAATAGAAGGGAAAGAGAGAACAGTTCTGACAGGGAGGATCAAGAAGAAAGAGAATTTGGACAAGGCACTAAATGAAAGGCAGTTTACCTTCAGACACAGAGCTCTTGAGTTAGGGAGTCCTGGGTTCAAATCCTAGCTCCATCAGCAAATGCAAAGCTATGATGACCATTAGCAAAGTGCTTGACCTCTGGCAGCCATGATTTCTTCATTTCCCAAAGGGGATAATAATATTTCCACCTAATAGGAGGGTTCTGTGGTTGCAAGAAGCAGATATACCAGGTAGCATATATCAAAGCACCTAGCACACTTCCTGGCACTCAATAAGGTTAAAAATAAGCACTCGAGCACTCAAATAAGCACTCAATAAAGATTAAAATTTAAAACAAGAGAACGAATATTTTTAATAAATAGCATGTAGGATGGGAGGACAGGACTTAAGTCTCCAAGGACAAGATGAGTAAATACACAGAGTGCAAGAAAACATGGAAGGAATATGTTTGTGGAATAGAATGTAACTGACAGCAGGATGTAAACTGATTTGAAAGGGAGGGATTATAATCCTGAGTATCAGGTTGATGGTGTGAAGAGTGACAAAGCAGGCCTGATACAGGACAGCACACCCAAGCTGGAGAAACAAGGCTGGAGGAGGGCTGGCCAATCTTGGCAACTATGCAGCTGCTGTCTGGGAAGGGAGAGTTAAAGTAAGTCTATTTATGCTTTTCCTACCTGTGTAAGAGAGAGCATGGTGATGCCCTTCACAGAAAAAGAGAAAATAAACAAACAAACAAACAGGTGAAGATTAAAAAAAAAATCTTCAGTTTGGGGCAAGGTAAACTTTAGTTGATGAGTGTGGAGTTAGAAAAGGAAGTTAACCACATCAATAACAACTAGAACAACTCTAATAGCAGAGAGAGTGTCCACACTGGTCTAAATTCTATACTTACATTTTCTTATATAATCATCTCAACATGCTCTGAGGTGGAAATTATTATTAATCTCATTTTCCAAATGAGAAAATTGAGGTTTAGGAGGTTTTAGTAACCTGTTCAAAGTCATACAGCTGCTATGTGGCCAAGCAAGAATTCTAACCTGGGTCTAATTTTAACACTCATGAATTTATCTACTACACAATACTGCCTCCAAAACAATCTGTTGTAACTAGCTTAGTGTGTGATGGCAAAAAACAAACTAGATAGTAATATATAGTGATGCCTTCAATAAATTGTAAATTACTGTGAAAACGTTATTTATTGTTTTATTAGTGGTAGTTTTGCTAATAATAGGGATTAATCTCTACTGAACAGCCTACATTTTCCATCTAATCCATTTGATGATCAGTTCATTTATTCAACAACTGAGTCCTGAAATAGTCATTACTTGGCTCTGTGAGGACGAGAACTAGGAGAGAAGCATTTGTGAAGCTGTGGATCATAAAACAAGAGAAGATCATAAACTAGAAGAGGCTCGATCTCCCCACATAAGTATGAAACTATGGCATCCCCCTGGTTATAGGCCTGTCTTCTAATACACTAGACATTAAACTAGGTTTACACATCAGATGATACACTTACAAAGACCATGGTCACCCTCCCTTAATCTGAGAGAACAAGAAATTCTGCTTTTCTAAAGGGTACTTTAGCAACTCTTTTAACCATCCAGAATTTCTCTCCAGGCAGATATAGATGTAGATATGTAAAAATGTAGATATGTATCTGGCATGGAAAGGAGATCATGCACAAATAAACCAAACCAAACACAGAAATGCTCAGTGTAGACTTCCAACAGAAATGAAGTTGCCTTTGAGAAAACAATAAACAAACAAAATATTGTCAGTGAGTCAAATGAACTCTAATTTGTTTACCCACAATTATTTAGCAAGAGTCAACTGAATGTTTACTGCGTGTCACACATTGTACTAAGTTCTTTACATATAATTTGACAAACTCTAACAAAACCTAGCCGAACCAAATATTATCTAAATTTTTCAAGTGAGGACACAGGTTCTGTAGACTTTTTCAAAATCACATAGAGTAAGTGTTAGAAGGGGATTTAAATCTGAGACTATTTGGTTTCCACTCCAGACCTAGATACTGATAATGGACAATGAACGAGACATGATCTTCATTTTCAAATGAAACACAGTCTTGTTGAAGAGTCAGATTGGTAAACAGATACATTACAGTGAAAAGAAAATGAAATAGAAAACAGAATAATTGAGCTCACTTGGCGATGACTTGGAGAAGACTACACAAAAGCTCCGCTGTGAAGGTGTAGTAGGATTTTGTCAGACAAAAGAAGGAAGTAGAATGTATTTCAGACAAAAATAACAGAGTTGCTAAGGCACACTGTCGCTAAAGGGTGTGCATTGACAACACGGAGAATTCTATTTTGTCTCCAGCATGGGATAAGTGGAGTTTGAGAACAGGAAAGGGGCTATACCACAAATAGGCTGGAGTGCCAAACTAAAGGTTTTGAATTCTGTCTTGGTGGTGAGTAAGGGAAAACAAGAAGGCTGAAGGATATGAATCTAAAGTTCTTAAACTGTATGGCTATAAAAGGAGGCACAGCTTAAAAGTTGACAGGCTTACAGAAAATGCAGAAATATGCTGATTCTCCTTTTTTGTTTCCAAGACTGACACAAGCAAAAGTAAAGCCATCACACAAAAATGCGTTAGTAAAACTGTCATTGCCTATCTGAACAATTAGGGCAAGGAAGGAGGAAGATATTTTTAGTTTCTGATTGTACTAGAATAGCAATGAAATACTTTGGTTTTCTAGTCTCACAACTCATAAAGCCACAGCAATTACCACCTTTATCTACTCCATCAAATATGCTGCATTTTCAGTGCTTGAACTATGGCCAAGAACTTGGTCTCTTTCCAAGTTAACAAACAGAACTAATGGATTTGAGCTCAGGGTGTGTGTCTGTCTTAGGAAAACTTCCAAGGTGAAGTGATCTTCATTAAAAAGAAAACTATGATAACTAAACAGAGAAAAATCAAAATATGTAAGCAGTAATCTAAGATGTACTTATTATTGGTAATGGTTTGTATATAGATGCAGCATTCTTGTGGTAGCTCCTGGAATATATTCAATGCCAAAAAAAAAAAAGATTGTGTGTCCTCTGGCTTGAAAGAGCTCTTGTTCACACTGCAGTATTATCAAGAGCATGAATAGGATTGGAAATGTGCTTAGTATGTCTTTGGAAGATCACCTGTGCATTCAGTGACTTTCAGTTGAAAGCACGGACGTGGGCAAATGAAGAAACAAAAAGTCAAAGAACAAACCTGAAAAGTGAGAAGAAACTAGAGAACCAATGACTAGTAATTTTAAACAGACAGCAGTTTTCTTTGATGAAATTCGTGTAGACTAGAATTCCTTACTTTTTATGTTAGTAAACAATACACAAGAAAGGTACAATAATGATTTTAGTGTTTAATACCATGAAAGCAATCAATCCAGAATCCATAGAACAATGTTTACTGTCTATAAATAGTTATTATTTCTCTTTACTACATCAAACTCCCTTCTCCTTTTTTTTCAAAAACATAAAGCATAAATAATTAATGCATTCAAAGTCCTTCCTCTGGCATCAAGTCCTATCTTTAAGGCCATCCAATCTAAGTGAGAAAAAGAGAATGTGTCTGAGTTAGAGGAAATAGAGGGTTGCTGCAGGATGGATCAGCAATTCCTGTCACCCTTTCTATAAGCTGATACTGCTCGGCCTTTGGAAATAACATCTTAAAGTCATGAATTGTGGTGCTCACGCTGTTCTTGATTAAAACACATCTTAATTATCCAAGTGTGTTTTCACCAACTACACTAAGTTCTGCAATAACAGGGACGCTCGTTAACCATCTCAGCACCTCTGGTATGAAAGCAGCTCCCAGCCTGTCTGACATTAGGGGATTCTATCCCTTCTTTGTGGAGACTCTTTCTCAAACACACTTTCCTTCACTCCTTTGCCTTATTTAGTATTCACTGATTTGCTAGAGTTAAAAGAAGGTATGGCACCTCTAAAAAGTAGATATTTGTAAGATTCTTGCCCCTCTTTTCAATGCCACGTCACTGGATATAACACTGCACTTCTGTTCCTTTTCTTTTTGTATGTTGACAGAGATAATAACAGCAACCAAGTACTGAGTGCTTACTATGAGCCAGGCACTATGGTAAGAGCTTTTGCATATCCATTTAATCCTCACAGCCGTTCTCTGGGGTACTGTGATCATTATCATTTAACAGTTGGGGAAGCAGATAAAGAAAGTGTAAGTAACTGTCCTATGATTCCACAGCTATTCCTGATAGGCTGGGATTAAACTCAGGATCATCTGACATCAAAGACCCTTCTCTTAACCAATGATTCCCAAATTTCTGTTCCATTGAACATTGGTTCCTTGGGTTGCTCCACAAAACAATGACTAATCTGAGATCAAACAAGTTTTAGAAATACTGTATATTATATTTTTACCTTAGAGATTCGAAATGCATATTAGGACATTCAAAGTTCTATAAAGTCATGCAGTTAACAGACCCATTTAACTCTAATTAGCTATAAATTTCCCAAATTTGTTTAATCATGGAAACTCTTTTGTTCTCTATATAACATCTAATAAATCATCCTCTTTAGAAAATACTTGACAGTACTTTCTTCTCTTGAGTCAATAATTATGAGTCTCTTTGGGTTCCTGTCTTTCTCTTTTATACTACACATGGGACTTGCTTAGCTACTCTATTTTCTGAAGACTATCTTAATGAAAGTGGTGCACTGTCTTCTCACAAGAAAGCTTCTCTTCATTGGATGTATGAATGAAGTTGTAACTAAAGAAGAATCTTCTCTTCCTGGACCCCTCCTTTCCTTCATCACCTTCCCTCCGTCCCCTATCTTGGGCTTAACTAAATCTGACTGGAGCTTGAGTATGTAGCCAAGGCATGGTCTGCACCAAGAAGCTGTCCAGAAACACACTACCCTTCAAACTATGTGAGAATCTCATCTCTTATCTCCATGGTGCTATAGTATACAGTTCTGAATGTTATATAGCTCTGAATGTTATATTCAGCTTCAAGTACTCCAGTATTACTACAAAGAAATCTATGCAATGATACAAGGAGCATAGCATCACAAAATTCATAGACTCTCTCGATACAGTGAGGTCAACATAAGTTCTACACTCACAAACAAATTCACTACTCTGGCAGATCAAACCCCTCTATTTCTTGAAAACGATATTTACAGATTTAAATTCAAGCTTTTAACATTGGCTTTTAAGATCCTTGGAAATACGAACTCTATCACTGTTGTGGTCTTATTTAGATCTGTTAATTTCTCCTTTTCTATTTCAAGAGTCTTTCTTTTCATTCTTTTTCTAAATATGCCACAAGAATATTGGAAAATGCATAGATTCTAGGGACAGACAAAATACCATTTAGCAGCAAACACTACCAAGTTAGTTTGCTATCTTGTGCCTCATTTTCCTCATCTGTAACCTAAACAAAGGAATGATGTCTATACCTATTATATATGTGAAATCACCTGGCATCTAATCAGTGCTTAATCAGTGTTAGTTTTCCTTTCAATGGTAAAACTTATCCATGCCCTTCCTACTATCTGAACCGCAATTTGCTAAGACTTCTTTTAGAAATTTAAGGGTGTTATGAGCTTGTCTATAAAGCTTGCCAGTAAAGCCAACCAACATGAAGCAGCAGAAAAAACATAGTATTTGCAATCAGACAAACCTAGACCTGAACTCTGCACTCTCCTCTTCATTTCTTAACTATGTGACTGTAAGCAAGTTATTTAACCTCTCAAAAGTTCAGATTCCTTATCTCTAAAGTGTGGGGTATGACACCCACTACATAAGGTCACTTCAGGCATTAAATGAAATAGCAAAGAAATATCTAGTATCATGCTAATGTTAATCTCTATCATTTCTTACAGCATTTAAAAATAGCATGGTTTCTTAACAAGAGTAGAGGTTGGATAAGAAAATGTTTCTTCAGGTTAATGCTACAGATTAAACTGAAGGAAATTTGCAAGGGTGTCCCAGAAGTTGATGATATTTACCAGAAATGATTTCAGGTCTGCCATGTGGGTTTGGGCAGTGTCAGAGTCAGAAGGCATTAAAGAGCTTGCAAATAGAAACAGACAAAACATTCCAGGTTTCCAGGGTCCATGCAACCCAACCATCAAACTCATATTCCCAGAGCGAGGCTGCTCATCTCTGTTGAGCTTGGCAGAGGAACAGAGAAATTCTGAGATATCCATGCCTAGAATTAGAGTCTGAAGCCTGGAATAAAATCAAAGATGATATTTAGGCCTTCCCCTTTGTACTGAAACTACATACTTGCACTGAAGATGAGATTATCATGATGTCTGGTTTGTTCTAAATCCCAAAATGGTTTTCCGGGAGAAAATGGATTTCAGGGACATGCACAGAACCTTCTCGTTCAATGACCAGGTTACTGCAACAGATGCGCCAGCTCTTTTCCTTTGTTGCCAAGCCCTCACTTCTTCAATTCCTCCAGCATGCACCATGCCAGATTTACCTTCTTCACTCTCTTTTATTAGGATATTCAAGAACTAATTTACATCAGATCAGTACTGGGGGATCTAGATTCCAAAACCCCATATAATGGCTCCAATCTTCTTACTAGCATATTTCCTAATCCCCAAACTTCCTCAGTTATCTCTGCATTCGGAAGGACTGAAAGTTGCTCCACTTCTAATGAATTTCCATTCTAAAAATAATAAAAGAGCTTACTGATAACTGTGAACAACTACTGAGTAAACACAACTTAGGTACAATCTCTGTATCTCTTATTATTTTCCAATACCTCACTCTTTTAGTAGCTTCATTGAGGTACAGTTAACATATCATATAATTCATCCCTTTAAAATGTGCAATTAGAAATTTAGTATATTCACAGAGTTGTGCAACCATCACCATCACCAATTTTAGAACATTTACATCACTCCCCCCCCCAAAAAAAAACAACTCATGCCCATTATGTGGTCTTTTGTAACTGTCTTCTTTCATTTAGCATAACATTTTTAAGGTACATCTATGCTGCATCATGTATCTTACTACATTCTTTTGGTTGTCAAACAATATCCCATTGTATGGATATAATATATTTTATTTACCTGTTCACTTTTTGTGTACAATGAATAATGTGTACAAGTGTTTGAGTGGACATTATCTTTTTATTTCTCTTGGGCATATACCTTGGAGTTTAATTACCTGGTAACTTTATATTTAACATTTTGAAGAACTGCAAAACTATTTTTTGATTGGCTTTTCAAGCCAAGACCTCATTTTAAGTAGGAAAATAAGTTAATTTTGTGATCTCAATTAATTATATTTCAAATTATTGGTAGTAAAAAGTGACTCAGAGAGATCAAGTGACAACAAAGTCATAGGTAGTGAGAAAAAAAGTGCGATGCTAGAATCCAGTCTTTGGCCTCTGTTCCTCTGTTCTTCCCCCTGTACCTTTCTGGACAAGGCACATTGCACTGCATGATTTCGTGGCTTATGTCATTTCACCCCATTCTTGTTCCGAGCCCCACCTAAACTATTTGAGTAAAAGGACTCAGTCTGATATACAAAGCAATTTGTAGGAGAGAGGACAGATGAGGAAGTTCCGAGTTATGAATCAATAAACTGAAATGGTTTTTCTCCAATTTCTAAAGGAAAAACAAAACAATACCTCTGAGATATAGTGAATAAAGGCCAAATTAGTAAGTCTTTATGATCAATGGAAATACCTGCAGTGAGTCTTACAGAATTTCGAGAGAAAGAAGGAAGAGTCAAGGTTAGGTGCAGTTGCTATCAAGTTTCAGTGTGCATGAATACAGCCTGGAATTGCGTGTTAGAATTGTAAATCTCTGGGACCTATCTCACACACCCCCCAGAGATTCTGAGTGTGTGTGAGGTGGGGCCAGGGAAGCTGAGCCTTAAACATGTACACAAGGGAGAGCCTAAGCAGGAGGTCTGTAGACAATATTTTAGTAACATCAGTACAGCAGACAGAGCTTTGAAATTAATTAGGCGAAATTTGAATCCTACCTTACTCATTGGCTGTGCAGTGCTGAGCAATTTCCTGGTGTCAGTGTGTTCGTCTATTATATGGGGCTAATGACAGCCCCTTCACAGTGCTTCCACAAAGATGCAATGATAAAACACTTCACACATATGAAAAGGATCTGCCTCTAGCTAATGTTGGCTTCCTCTCTGCTTCCCTAAACCAAAGTCATAAGGGACTGGGAAACATAATGTCTGTACAACTGATGCAAAATGAGGGTTGCATTGTTTTACCCTCTTTCCTTGAGGCCAACTCTTCCCTCCTCCAGTAATGTCCTCATTGTTAGCATCCTGCCTCAACCCATGAGAAATTTGAAAACACTCTCATTTGGGTGAACTAGTTGCAGCTGCAAACACGACACAGGAATAAGGTACTATATATGCCCAATGTTGATTAGCATCACTGCAACTCATTATTCTGATCAGCCAGAAGCAATTTACAATCATCTTTAAGCAAGTGCACATCATTTTCATAATTGACTTGCAGGCGCTTTGACACAACAACTTGTAGCTGTCAATCACTGTCAAAGGATAGAGAAGGAGGAAGCGCTTCTGGAGAGAAAAACAATAGTACGGTGCCTGTCCACAGTGGGCAGTGAACAGATGGCTATGCATTCTTCTCCGTGTTGCTATTTTTCAGGCCTTAGAATCTCTTCCAGATGGAGAAAAGGACCAGAGAGAAAGTGGAACTCAGTGATGCTATGGCCTTGTTAAAAGAAGCCTGGAGTGAGACTGACAGGTTTGAGGCATACCTAAGCCCTCTCTGAACTTTTGATTTTAAATTTTTTGGTAATTTTTTTTGCCTCTTCTATAACTTCTCTCATCATTGCTAGCTATAGTGTAAAAAGTTGGCTTGCAAATTCATTCTTTCTCTCAAAAAAACCATACATTTTTGGGTGACCCCAAAGAGATTGTACAGCATCCAGATAGATAGATAGATAGATAGATAGATAGATAGATAGATAGATAGATAGATAGAAGACAGATATTCCCATCTTTTCTGAAACAGATAAGAGTAAGAATATTTAAAATTTGCATACTTAATATAATATTTATTTAAATAATCATGAATGGGAACATTATCTACTTTTTGTATCCACAATACCTAAGAAAGTGAGGAGTACAAAAACCAAAGTAGGTGGCCTTAAAAAAAATTCAAACAACAAAAAACAGAAAATCAAAATAGCAAACAATCGGTACTAAATGTTAATTTCCAAATTTATTAGTTTGTTTCTTGGCAAAATGAAATTAACAACATTTTCATGCATATTATAAGAGATAATGAATGTAACAGTACTTTGAAAAGTGCAAAATTGGGAATATAGTACAAGGTATAAAAAACAGAAGTCTTAATGACTTAGTTGGATTGGATTCTAGTTCTGCCAAAAATGAGCAGTGATGATTAAATCACATATTAAATCACGTCATTGCAGATGATGTGCAATATGATGTGTACAATGCATAAGACCCAATGCATATAATGTGAAGTTAGGGTTCTTTGTATGCAGTAGGTGTTCAATAAACAGTATTTGTTATATTTATTAAAGATCAATACAAATATAAAGGAATATTTGCTTTTTGTTATCTACAGGGTAAAATCCTATAATGCCGGAGTTATTAGAAAGAAATGACTTGAATAAACTATTCAACGCATCTGTGTTTTCAGTCGTGTAATTTGAGTTGAAAAATATTTACTGAATAATTTTTGAGTAGTATCCTGTGGTAGGCCCGTGTGACTAATACACAATACAGGCACAACTGCTGAGATGGCCACGGCACATCTGGGAGGGTGCATTTCACATGAGTTTGCAGGAAAGTGAATCAAGGATGTTTAGAATGTGTATGAGCATTTAAAGACGGCAGTGATCCAAGCTGAGCCATTTTCCCATTTTCTCCTTTACCTGGGTTACAAACATTGAAAGGTGGCTTAATTTTCTATATAGCAAAGGCATTAACCATGTTTTTATACAGATCCTGCAGCTGGTTAGGTACTGTACTAGATTATAGTTCCATGAGGGCAGAAAACATCGTTCTTCATTCCTGTCATTTACCCTGAGGATCACATGCAGTGCTTTGCACATAAGAATTCCCCAATAACTATTTGTGAATGTGTGAAAAAGAATCAACTTTATAAAACTTAGAGCACTGTATAAATTGTACTTGCACATCCTTGACTTGCTTCTTTTGACCATCGGTAATCACAGATTAATGCATTGCTTTTTTTTTATGAATTTGTCTGTATCTCCTAGTATCTGGAAAAGGCCAAGAGGATGGGAGCCTCATTTACTTCCCTCTCTCTTCCTCAGAATCCAGCTCAATGATAGATGACTACAATTTGTATTCTTTTGTTGATAGTCTGTCATTTCCTTCTGGTACATTTTTAAAATTTCTTAAATAACGCTCAATATTTTGAATTTCACTGTGAAATGTGTGCTTGTTTAACACTATTTGAAATATTGGGATCTTTCAATCTGTAGACTTATATCTTTCATAAGTTCTGCAAACATTTCAGCCATTATTTCTTAAATATTGATTTTTCTTCACTTTTTCTATCCATTCTTTTTGGAACTCCTAATAGATGGATGAAGAAATTCTGGATCTGTCCTCCACAGCTCCTAACTCTTCTTCCATATTTTCCATTTTTATCTTTGTAGTGCTATTGGAAGAATCCTTAACTCAATCTTTCAGACCATTACTTTACTGCTTAGCTGAATCAAGTCCACTTTTCAGTCATCTATTATTTTGTAGCTGTGATATTTTTCATTTCCAAGATCTCTAATTGTTTTTACTCTGTAGCTACCTATTTTTTACGTCTAACTATTTTTGTTATAGAGGTGAATATCTTCATTATATATATGATGACACTAAATATAGCTATTCCTTCCACTTATATTTTGGATCTTGTCACATTTACCTTCTTTGAATTTTATATTATCAATTTTTTGATATATTCAACCCTTATCTCTCTCCCTTTATTCTCTCATTGACATTTAAAGATGCTCAAGTTTTTTTATCTTGAAAAGTAAATCTCCCTCAACCATACCCTTTATCCAACCCCAATCTCTCCCTTTTATAGCCAATGCCATTGAACAAATTTCCTATATTTATAGTGTACGTTTTCTCCCCCTGCTTTCATTTCAATTTAGTTTCTATCCCATTATCAATTACCTAATGATAGTAAATAGAACGATTTTTTCATTGTTGTTCTCACTTTATTTGGCTTCCTTGCACACTAATCACTGTTGACAACTCTCTTTTCTTAGCTTCCATGACGCTACTGCTGGTTTTTCTGCTACGCCTCTAGATCCCCATTTCAGTCTTATTTGCACGCTCATATTCATTTACTCAGCCACCATATGTTGGGACTTCTCAGGGTTTTGTCCTCTTCTCACTATTTAATTTTGTCCTATAGTATCTAAACCATGCACCTGGATTTGATGACTTCCCCATACAGATGAATTCTGAGTTTTTACCTCTAACCCAGAACTCTCCTCTGAGGTCTAGGCCTCTATCTAGAACTACCTTCTTATCATCTCACTTAGATATTTCAAAAGCACTTCAAATGCAACAATATCTAAAGCTCAGCATCTGATCTCCTCTAAACGTAAGGCTGTTCTAATGATTCCTACTTGGCACAATCGTTCTTTTGGCTCAGCCAGACAGATACTTACAGACATTTTTTGGCATCTTCCTTTCTCTCACCCCTCCAAATCCAATCCATCACCCCTACCTATCAGCTTTACTTCTAAATACCTGTCAAATCTATCATTTTTTCTCTGTGTTTTCCAACTTTCATCTCATTTAGGCTGTCATTTCTCACCTGGACAGTTGCACTAAGTTCCTAATTAACGCCCTTCCACTTTGTCTTTTTCTAGTCTATACTCCACATTTTAGTCAAAGAGATCTTTCCAAGGTACAAACCATATCACTCCTTCATTTAAACACAAGGCTTTCCATTCTTCTTTGGATATAAACCAAAATCCTCAATATGATTCACAAGGTCCTCTGGTTTGGCCCTAACTCTTCTATTAGCCGTGTTCAACACCATGATCTCACTTGCCTTCTAAACTCTTGCTACACTAGCCTTATTTTAGTCCTTAGATTGTGTCCTGTTCCTCTCTGCTATAACATATTTGCACATCTTTTCTCTGCCTAAAATTTTATTCCCGGTCCTCCACACCTAGTTAATACCAACAATCCATTGTATCTCTGCTTAAACATGATTTGTGTAGGCTAACCTTCCCTCACTCCTAGACTGCTAGGAGCCCCTGTTTCACACTGTCCTACTACAGCATGCCTTCTCCACATGGCATTTACCACAGTTTAAATTGTATATTTGTTTTGTGTGATTAATTGATTGATAACTACCTACACATCTAGACTGTGAACTGCTTGCACAGACTCTATTTCAGCTAAGCTTTCTGAACAGTTAGGAAGCACTCAAAAACATTTTATTAATAAATGAGGGAAAATGTTTATTTTATTTTTTATTTTTTCCCCCCAAAGCCCCAGTGGATAGTTGTGTGTCGTAGCTGCACATCCTTCTAGTTGCTGTATGTGGGACTCGGCCTCAGGATGAACGGAGAAGTGGTGCCTCGATGCGCACCCGGGATCCGAACCCGGGCCGCCAGCATCGCAGCGCGCGCACTTAACCACCAAGCCACAGGGCCGGCCCCATAGGGAAAATGTTTGAATGAAATATTTGATGGGTTCACTGTTAGCTATAATGGTTGATTCCCTTATAGTTTCTGTCTGTTGTCACAAAGTATTTTTAGTTTGGGATAGACTAGAATATATTTTAGGATCTCTATGCATATCAGCAGAAAAGACATGACACATTAAAATTAAGTACAGTCATGCACCACATAATGACATTTAGGTCAACAATAGGCCATATATATGATGGTGGTCCCATAAGATTAGTACCGTATAGCCTAGGTGTGTAGTAGGCTACATCATCTAGGTTTGTGTAAGTACACTTTATGATGTTCGCACAATGACGAAATCACCTAATGATGCATTTCTCAGAAGGTAACCCCATCATTAAGTGGCACGTGCCTGTAATTGGAAGCATGTTTAATAAGAACTAATTTTCCAAAGTGTGAGATGGGTACAGGTACATCACAAGAGATATTGGAGTGCTTCCCAGCTAATAACAGCAATGAGAGTAAATGGTGGGGGGTGGTCACTCTCCTCCCTCCCTTCAGTTTCCTGCCTGTCCTCTTTGGCTAAACCCACCTGGAAGCCAGAATAAAAGAGAATCTGTTGTTATAGTTTGTACAGACCAGCTTCCCTGGGCAAGAAAAAAAGGTAGAGAATGGATCTAAAGAAACAAACAGGGCCGGCCCCGTGGCTTAGTGGTTAAGTGCTCGCGCTCCGCTGCTGGCGGCCCGGGTTTGGATCCCGGGCGCGCACCAACACACCGCTTCTCCGGCCATGCTGAGGCCGCGTCCCACATACAGCAACTAGAAGGATGTGCTACTATGACACACAACTATCTACAGGGGCTTTGGGGGAAAAATAAATAAATAAATAAAATTAAAAAAAAAAAAAAGAACACTTCACGTAGCATTAGGTCCTGAATTTTCTAAAAAAAAGAAACAAAAAAAACATTCAGCACATCATGCAAAGTTGATTACCCCTAGAAGAACAGCGTCATTCATTTACTTACTTGTTCGTTCATTTTTAATTATTTCTTTAGTGAAAGGCTGAAGTTGCCTTCTGTCTAGTCTTTAATAGGTGATGTTTTCCTTTGTATACTCAGGCCTCCAGAAGCACATGTGAAAAATGGAATAAATGTTAAGGAATCTACCCGCCCAAACCTTTCAGAGTAGGCATGGCCACAGTCAATAAGACAACTGTTTGGCCTTGTTTTCTGCATTGTTCTGTATTCATTATGGGGTTGGACGACTCGGATGTTTCTTTGTAATCACCTTGTTTGTCAGAGAACTCTTCTTCTCCTTATTTCAGGAGTGGGGAGATGTCTACAGAGAGGAGGAGGAGGATGTTTTTCCCCTCTCTTCTCCACTCTCATATTTCAGATAAAATTGTTTTTCTCCCAAGTACCAGATGTTTTCCAAAATATTTTTATGCTTGATCTTTTAATCCAAATGATATTGAAACAAGTTGTGTAGGTAACATCCTCTCATATTCTCTCTAGAAATTTATAAAGGAAAATAGGTAATACAAACCAAAGGAACTCAATATAACACTTCATTTTCTTTAAAGACTAAATGTCTCACAATCAGCTTCAGATTAAGTTCATAATTGTTCCCCATGACCATACTATAAGCTTAATTTTTAAAAATTGGCAATAAATTTAATTCATTTCCTCATACATGTCATAAGTTTTGCCTTAAATTGTGCCTCATTGATACTGATCTTCATAAAATGAAGAGAAGAAAAATCCAGTTAAGAATTTTGAAGACTGAATTAATCTTGGACATCCTCTCCTCTAGCTACACATTCAGTGTTGGCTTCTCTTCTTTAATCCATCCAATCTCAATACTTGTCATGATGGCAAAGACCCTACAGCCTGAGACAGCTCATTCCAACCTGGGATGTCTCTCACTCTGTCTTCTTTCTTCCCCTCTTTATCCAAAAATCTATGGGATCCAGAATGATATAGCCATGATTTATTAAGCAATTAGTGTTGGTTGGGGACTATGGTAAGTGCTTTACAAATGTTACCTTGTTTAACTCTCACAACACCCCAGTAAGTAGATGTGGTAGATTAATGACCACATTTAATGACCAATCCCTATGACCACACCCTTTTGCAATTTGATTTTTCTGCCCCTCTCATCCAGAGGTGGAGATATTTTCCCCACCTTCTGAAACCTGAACTAATCTCATTTCTTACTTTGAGAAATAGAATGTAGTGGAAGTTAAACTGCATGTTTTATATCCTTGGTTTCAAAAGTCCTGAAGGATCTTCCTTTGCTCTCTTAGAATGCTGCCCTGAGACCATCAAATAAGGAAGCCAATTGCGAGTTGCCGGAGAATGAGAGGCCATATGGAGAAGATCCCAGGCACCTCACCAGAGAACTAGCATCAATTATTAGACATGTGAGTGAGTCCATTTTAGACCTTCCAGCTCAGCTGATGCTCTGTTCAAATGCAGCCAAGAGGGAGAGCCCAGGCAAAACCAGCAGAGGGATTGCACAGTTTACCACAGAATTGAGAGAAATAACAAATGATTATTGTTTTAAGCCACCAAATTTTGAAGTGGTTTTTACATAATAAATGCTAATTCAATCAATAGGTATTATAATTTTCTTTATTTTTCAAATGAGGAGAATGAGGCAGGGAAATATTTAGTATATTGTCCAAAACAGCATACACATTACATGGTAGAGCTAGAACTTGGCTTCAGGCCTTTCTGAATCTAAATCCCATACCTGAAGATGCAATGATACACTATCTCACTACATCTATTTCATATTTTTCTATAATTTACTTTCAATTATTTAGATGGCAACCGTGTTGTCCAAAGTCCTTTCTTTTCCAGACTAGGCATCCCATTTTTTTTTTTTTACTTTTCTTCATACAACAATGCTTTTCAGTCTTATCTGCCTGGTATTCATTTCCACTTGAAAACCTAACAATTTATCCACTTCTGTCCAAATGGGAGATGCCAGAACTAAATTCTGAGTGGAGTCAGACTACAACAGAAGAGAGGAGTTTGCCAAACTTTGGCTATATGGCTCATGAGTTAGGAACAGTTTTTACATTTTTAAATAGTTGAAAAGAAAATCAAGAAAAGAATATTTCATGAAAACTATATGAAATTAAAATTTCAGTGTCTACAAAAAAAGTTTTTTGGAACACAGTCACTCATTTGTTTACATATTACCTATAGCAGCTGTCCACTACAACAGCAGAATTGAGTAGCTATGACAGAGAAGACCTTGTGGCCCACAAAGCTAAGAATGTTTACTATCTAGCTCTTCTCAGAAAAGTTTACTGAGCCTTGAAATAGGCAACTACAACCTTCTTCACTTTGGATGCTCCATTTTCTTATTTCATCCTTAAATTATATAATTTTTATTGCTAGTAATGTTACTCTTTTAAATGATATTGTACCAAGTAAAACTGTCTTTTCACTCATTTTCCTAAAGCCACAACTCTTCCATTTCTTTCATTTATCTTTTAAGGGAGAATGCATGTTATTGCATTTAATTCCATTAAATTTAATTTTATGAGATTCAGATCATCATTGCAGTCTTTAAATATCTCACTGGATATTCATTCTGTCTTCCAACATGTTCAAACTTTCCCCAGATTGGTCTTATCCATAAACTTAAGAAACATGATTACAATGTTTTTGATGAAATAATTGAATAAATGTGGAGCAGAAGAGAGCCTTGTAACACAACATTAGAAATGCCTCTCCAGTTTGAATCTCCATCCTTTAATTAAAATATTCTTATCAGTAATCCCCATATTTTCACCAAATTTTGTTCCCAAGGTCATTATCCAATAATGTATTCATTTATTCACCACATGTATATTGAATCCCTACTACGTCCTGTGCTTGGTGTTGGGGAGACAATGGTGAAGAGAGCACACAGGGATCCTGCCCATTAGTAAGCAAGTAATCATTCTCAAAATATGTGATTACAAGCTGTAATGATTGTTATGAATAAAAATGCCTTGAATTATTAGAGTCTGTTACTACATATGTATATAATTCATTGCTAAAATCCCCCTTATCTCCTTAAACAATGTCTTTGATAACACTCTGAAAGAACGAGCTGAGGTTAGGGCTAACACAACTTGCTCTTCTTGGTAAATCAATGCTGGTGCCTAGTGATCAGAGTTTCCCTGAAATATGAGTCTGAACTTCAATGTGTTTAAAATTCACTTGGGGGACCTTGTTAAAATATAGATTCTGGTTCAGGGGGTCTGGGTTGGAGCCTGGGATTCAGCATCACTAACAAGCTCTGAGGAATGGCATGCTGCTTCTCTACCCTCCTCACTCTAAATAACAAGCCCTTACTGGATGCTCGCAACCCAGATCTGTAATGATCAGTTCCTGTTCTAAAAGGGCGTGTCATTTAGAGAGGCATTCCAGGAGTTTTTGAGCAGAGAAAGCCAAGTAACCTAGTGGAAACCACAGCTCTGGGGTCAGACAGATATGAATTTATACATAGACCTGCACCGTGATAATGATGTGAGCTCAACCTGTGTCCTCACTTCATTGCACCTCAATTTCCTCGTCACTGAAAATGAAAATAATAGTTTGCTGTGGAGTTATTGAGAAGAATAACCCTAAAACACAGTAGACTTGAAACAAATGGTAGCTTTTATTGTGTTTATTAAAAGAGTAATATGAACAGAGGTGTGCTTTGAGAAAATTAATCAGACAGCAAGATGCAGTTTGATTTTGAATGGGAAGAGAATGAGAGTACTTGGCTGAATCAGAATTCAGTTCAAGCAAAATTTAATAAGCATGTACTATATGTTAAGAATTGTACTAAATGCTGGGGATATAAAGCTGAATCAGGCACAGTTTTCAAAGAGTTCAGACGGGAAGACATATCAGCACACAGCCATTAGGCTCAGAAACATTTGATGAACCTGGATCCATTGATTCATTTGACAAATTCCAGGCAGGGAAGTAGCAGTTGTGATGAGGAGATGGAAATAGGTTTGTTATATATATTACAGTGGTTAATGTTATAGGATAGCTCATTATGATAAGAAAAAGACAAATGTTAATGATAATTCTGAGGCCTCAAGACCTAAGGATAGAGGTTTCATTAACAGAAATAAGCAATGTGGGAGGCCGGGCTGGTGGTGTAGCAGTTAAGTTCACACGCTCCACTTCAGCAGCCCAGGGTTCATGGGTTTGGATCCCCGGTGCGGACCTACACACTGCTCATCAAGCCATGCTGTGGCGGTGTCCCACATACAAAATAGAGGAAGAATGGCACAGATGCAAGCTCAGGGACAATCTTCCTCACCAAAAAAGAAAAAAGAAATAAGCAATGTGATAGAAAAATCAGGTAAGGGAAGGATAAAATTGAGTTTCCTTTTGCACGTATTGAGTTGAAGAGTTGGGTCATCTCAGTGTAGATGAATTCATAGAGGTTTAGAAATAGAATCCCCGTGGGTAGTAATATGTGTAATTGGAGCTCATTTACAGAATTCAGGGAAAGCTAACATGCACTTTCTGGTTATTTTTGTAACAATATAATTTAGATCAAATGTTTGTGTATCTGCGGTGCATGTGCGGATATAGAGAAAGGCGTGCATGTTTATGTTTAGTGTTTATCCTACATCAGCAGTTTAAAAAAATTACTACGCTGTTTCTACTCTATTAATGACAGTCTGAATTTGGAAGGCTTGATAAGTTGTTTACAAGGAAGTTCAGAAGGAGAAATCAGCGCATGTTTGCAGAATATTGTGAAAACATTTTTCTCAGGATGTGTTGCTGGAAATGGCAATTAGTCAATGTAGTGAAACTAATATATCTTTAGACATTAAGTTACACCAAAACAAGCATCCAGGCCAAGGCAGTCAATCTTCTGAGAGCATAAATGAAATTATGTTGATATATAAAAAAGTTTCACACAGTTCATATTTGTTACCTATGAATTTTCATTAGTTCTCAGAATAAGCCAAAAGGGAAGCTTTCATATTTATATTTTATACACAAGTTTAGTGAGTAATGGGGAAATGAAGGACTTAGAGAGTCATAGATAAACAGGATGAACGAGTCCCTGAAAAGTTTTATACTAATGCCTGCTGTAAGCTAGGCACTGTGCTAGGAAACTTCCCATTTGCTTTTTCATTTCTCCCTCAGAATAATCTGTGCACTGAGCATGATATTATTGTTGTCAAGTTGCAGATGAGATAATGCAGTAACCAAGAGTTAAAATAATTTGATCAAGAGCATGCAGATGCCATGTGGAGCATTGATGGGGTGACTTCACGTCAACCGCCTCTCCCTGTCCCTTTCATAACAGCTACGATTTCTGTTTAGGGATTAATGTGGTTTCAGGGAAACTGAATTCACTCCTGGCTCCATAGATAAAACATGAATGAAACTAAGCCCATCAGGATATTATATTACCCACAGCATTTGGTTCAGGGAAGAGCATACCATCTAAACTCCTCCAACCAGAGAATCTAAGAACTTGGACAGAGAATGCTGAGGCAAATGTGACTCTCTCATGCTGGTTGTATAAATGGAATGATGCTGGCAGCCATTTCAAGATCAATTAGCCTCAAAGTGAAGGAAGCAGACAGAGAGATGGAGGGAAGTTGGGTCCTTGGTTAAGCTGCTGGACCAAGCCTTGCAGATTTTCAGAGGTTGGAGGGATTCTGGACTTTTCAGGTCTGTGGGCCCATTAATTAACCTCCAGTATTTAACCAAATCTGAGGCTTCCACTTGTAACAACAGACAATCTAATTGCTACAGAACTCACCTAGACCAACCCCCTTTTGCTAGAGATAGTCTATTAAGCTGAAAGAAGGAAAGCACTTGTCCAAGATGGCATAGCTAACTCAAGACAAAGTCAAGCCTAGAGTTCAGGATTCTGCATGCCCAGCCTAGTGATCTTTCCAATGCAACAAGCTGAGTTAACCAAGGTTACATAGTGATTAAGGTAAAGGTCTAAGATTTCTAGAATACTTAGAATGTATCACTTCTAAAAGAGCAATGGCTACATACAAGCTGTTTTAAATATTCAAGGAGAAAAACAGCAAAAGAGGAAAAATACACTGTGGAATAAATGGTTTCACTATTAGGAAATGTATTTGACTATTTTGAAAATTCTTTGAAGCTGGATGTTTTGCTTATATACTTCTTCATATCTTTCATTGTGTCAAGCTCCACGTTGGTCATATTAGGTATTCAAATAATTCTTTTTTAATATCTGTCTTCCTCACTAGGTTATATATTGTGACAGCAGGGACCATGACTGCCTACCTCAAACCTGAATTTCAAGTACTTTTCAGTGTTTGGTGCGTGCTAGATTCTAAATAAACATGTGTTAATGATATTAAATACCGCCACCCTCTGTGCTTGCACCCAAGATTCAAGGGCAACTCACCAAGTAGCCATAGAACTTGGCCATTTACAGAGTCTCTCTAGCACAGCACTGTCCAAAAGAAATACGACATCTGTCACAAATGTGAGGCATGCATGTAATTTTAAATATTCTCGTAGTCATATTAAAAAAATAAATAAAAATAAACCAATGGAGTTAGTTTTTGTTTAACCCAATATACCCTAAATATTATCATTTAACATATAATCAATAAAAAATAGTAATGAGATATTCTACATTCTTTTCTTGTACTAAATCTTCAAAACTGGTATATAGCTCGTCCTTACAACCCATCTTAATTCAGATGAGCCACATTTCAAGAGTTCAGTAGCCACATATTGATACATGTATGGACATATATTGGACAGCTCAGATTTAGACACAATCTATGTCTATAACATTGTATAAAAATAATGCTCCAAGAGCTAAATTGTGATAGGATATCATGTGGAAAAGAATCAGAATTTTCTATTAAAAATCACAGGACCATTGCTATATATATAAAAATGCTAATGTTTCTTTAAAGTCTCCAAAAGTAGTCCTTGTCACACCAAAGCTGTGCCTTTACAATGTCTAAATGTTAACATGTTAGTATGGTCATGGAACAAGCATCTAGTTAGCGTTCAGTATTACAGTCTTTCCAGTTTTGTTTTTTTTAAATCATGTAATCCTAACTCAAGACTATTTCATAGCATAAGTGAGTCTAGTTAGGAATAGACGTAATTAATTATCTTACATCAATTTAAATGGCCTATGAGAACCCGTCTACATATGATTTCTAATAGTGGGTTTGAGGATTCATAATAAGTCCTTTTTAATCTATTTTAGAAGCCAGCTGATTAGTGCATAACTTAACACCATAGCATAAATCAAATTTCTGTTGTCTTATTGTCATTCAATAACCATGTACTGAATATGTCAGGTAACATGTAGGTGCTAGGAATGCAGAGTTGAATAATTATTCCTTTCTCTCAAGTAGTTTACAATTTAGTAGAGCAAATGGCCAGATGGACTTCTGAAGTGTGATAGATTTTTTTGACTAAAGTTAGCACAGGACAGACTGGGGACACACAGGAGTCAGTGGTAATTTTACCTGATGGTGAGAAGAAGATAGGAAAGACTTCTCCTGGAGAAGAGCTTAAAACGATTCTGAGAAGTGAGTGGAGAGCAAGTAGGACCTAGAGAACTAGGTTCACTCTACTCTACCGCTGGGAGCTGTAGTGCAGGATTGCAAAGAGGGAAGCAGGTGGCCTCTGCCTGGTGAGGGCAGCAGCACAGGAAGCCACGCTGTAAAAGGCACAGAGGGAAGCACTGGGCTTAGGGGAGACTCAGACAAACGCAAAAGGCCAAAGTTGCTGCAATTTACATGTTTCCATTTTGAGACTCCCCCCAGTGCTTTTAACCCATATGGTTTTGATAATTATTTTTAAATGGAAATTCAGATAGCAGCAGGCAGTAAGTATTTGAAATGGGACTTCATATTGGGAGGCTCTGTGGGGCACTTGGCAAGTTTTATTTCCTCCTCCCAATAAACCAGAGGGGAAAGCTGGCATTTCTAATTCGAATTGTAGGAGCTCCACTCTCTCACTCTGACCATCCATTGTTAAATAGGTAAAAAAGAAGGCTAGTTTCTTACTCACTCCTCCATGATTCCCTCCACCCACACAAAAAATAAACACTTGTTAGAGGTGGAGTTGGCCTATATGTAAACAAGCACAAGACATCACAATACAGGGCCCCTGGGGAGTCCGCCAGTTGGACTACCACAATGCCACCCTCTGAATGTGGCTTTCCCCAAAAGAAAAGATGTATGTTAAATAGCACACCATGTGGCTAATTGTCCCAAGTCAATTACTAGTCTACTGTAGTGATTTCCAAATGCTGATCCACACAGAAGTTTTCACAAATCTGAATAAATTAAATTTTAGAATAATAAAGTGTTGATACTGACTCAACACAAGGTTGACATAAGGGAAGCCATATTGTAGAAAAGAAACCCTATTGTAATTGTGAATGACCTCTGACTAACTAACCGGGCTGTATATTCACCTCCAGGAGATCTAACTGCTCTGTAGATTTTATGACCCCTGCTTGTGCACGTACCTCCCAGCTGCGATAAGATGATAACTTTGTCCTTTTGAGTTCCTTAGGAATGTGATGACCCCTGAACAGAGAGTCTATGCTGATAGCCATCATCAATAAAAACTGAAAGATCTGGTGTGGCAACTCCCAGTCTGTAACACCAGAGGGTCAACATTCCTAATCCTCTCCCCTACAACCCACTGGCCTATATAACTACTTCATGATTCTGTGCCCCCCTTAAAATGGTTCTTTTGGACATTAGTTGGCCATCTTCCCTCTTGCTAGCAAGATGCAATAAAATTCCCTTTCTCTGCCACCATCTTGCCTTTTGACAATTGGCTTTTGTCTTGTGACAAGCAGATCATGCCCTTTGTGTGGTAACAGTGTGTTTGCGTGTGTGTGATTGAGGTTACCAACTATACTTTCTTAGAAACAACTGTGTTTTTGCTCTATATGTATGTCTGTACTATTTTTTTATTAAAATGCCTTCTTTTTATTAAATGAGATTTCTAATAGATAATAGCTATTTTTTAAACATTGTTACTTTCCAAAATATAATGTTGGAAACCCTAGGATAAATATCTATTTTAAAAAAATTACTTTACTCATCTGTGAAATCCAAAAAATTAGCACCGGTACATCAAAAAAAGTGGGCTTGAGAATCAAACCTGTTAAACAAAATTCAACTGAGTAAATTTTAAAGATCTTATTGGCTGTTTTCAACAATTTATGAATCAGGCAGCATCCAATCTGTCTGCAAGAAAGAAGCTCAAAGAAGTTGTACAAAATGAGAGACTTATAGGCAGAGGGAACAGGAACAAGGATGTTGTACTAGACAAAAAGCAGGTTGGCTATTGCAAGGTTACTCTCCTTCAGGGGATGACAGGGGTCTGTCAGGCAGATGACCTAACTAGTGCTGATCAAATGACTCCTGATTGACTTAAGATTCCATTTCTGAGGGAGCTGAAACTGTAATTAAGCCTCAGTTTGGTGACGTGGAGCTTAGCATGAATGACTCCATTTGGGGCCTGTTGTTTTGTTTTTAACAAACCAATATAGAATTAAATCATCGTTTAACCAATTACTAAACGACAACTTTGGGCAAATTACTTAGCTTCTCTGAGCCTTGGTTTTTTGCTTAGAGTTGTAAAAATTGACATTCATTTAATAGGTTCAATATGAAAATTAAATAATATCACATACATAAAATGCTTCAGAATTAATTTTCCTTCCTCTCTTGCTCTTTTCTACCTGGTTAATGACTGTATCCTTTAAGGATCAGAAAGGATCTGAAAATTTGGCTTAATAGCCTCCTAAACCCTCCCATATATACCGCCTTCTCCATAAACAGACAAAATAAGTTAGACCCCACTTGGGTTCTGTATTCACGGAACAACTAATTTTAATGGTTTTAGTGCTGGTTACACTCTAATGAGTTACTGTTTATGTATCTTCCACATTGTCTGTGATAGCATTCTCTGTATCTTCAGCACAGAGGACAGTGTCTGTGTCGCAATAGCTGGCATCTAAATAACTAAATGGTATGGGAAGAAGGAACACAAGGATTTATTCCATTATAAATGGAATGGATTATATTGCCATTTCCTTCTTTTATGCAGAGAAGGTCCAAAACTGAACATCCAGCTTGGTCATGTTATAATTCTGACTGAACAAAAATACATATACGGACCACATAGGCAATAATATGGACTCTACTTGAAGAAAAGTAAGGGTATCTCAAAGTCAGGCGCAGTAAGGGTAAAGGAAAAGGAAAAAGCTGAAGAAATACTGAGGATATAGAAAAAAGAGAGTTCTTGCTAAAACATCATCTTGCAGGAACATTAGTAGCACCTGGGAATTCCTTAGACTAGGATTAAATTGTTTCTACTGCCTCTCATCATGAGATTACTGTTAGTTTATTTCTCCTACTGGCATTATGAGAAAAGTGACAGCTGATCAGAGGGAAGATGAGTCACTTAAAAAATCTTGCTTTAGGTAAATGAATAAATAGAGAAAATTCAAGATAAATGATCATACAATTGCATTTCCAAGACATTAGATAATAGTCACATAAGGAACAGTAATCAGAATCAATACAGGGTTTTAAAAGAGGGTTAGAAAGACCTAAATAATTAGGACAATTAATGGCATTGTCTAAAAAGAACCTCAGAAGGTCAACTAATTAATTTATCTTAATGTGCACAATAATGAGTAAAGCCCCAGATTGCAAATATATTGGATTAAGTGCAGGCAGTCTGCAAGGAGTGTGTTAGTCAGCCATCTACCAGAAAGCCACTCAAGCAACATAAATTGACATTAGTTCAAGCAGTTAATGAAACAAAAAAAACAAACCCAAACAAACCAAATTGCCTATGACATGAAAATAGAAACTTTAGGTAGCTGCTAAGCAAAGAACATTTTAAATCATTTTATAAAATAGCCTGACCCAATTCCCACTAAACATACATGTACTAACATCCCCAAAGTTTGTGGGGTAAGGGGAAGAAGAGGAGAAGGTAGTGTTTAGAACTTTGCACTATGGATTTGAATCCTAGTTCTGGCTCTTATCAGCTGATTTACTTCGGACAAATAATTTAATTTCTTTAAATCTCCATTTTCTGAACTGTAAAATACAAATAATAATGTCTACTTTACAAATTTGTTTCAATAATATAAAGAAATACACATGAAAAGATCTGACTTTGTTTTTTGCACCTGTTAAGTCTTATTAAATATCCTCTTTCTTTCTGTCTATGCAGTAGTAAGACGTAATAGGAAAGCATGGACTTTGAAACCAGAGAACCCTACCCTGCCATATATTACAACTTTACTTCTCTTAGCTTCAGTCCATTTATTAGTAAAATGTAAATAATATCAATCATACAGTGCTGTTACAAAGAGAGAGTTCATAAGTGTTTAGCAAATATTATGATGTATCCTTTCGTTTGCTCTCTATTCCTTTTTCTTTCTAAGGAAAGACTAAAGAATTTTAATTTGTACCATCGTAACCCACAATCAACTCACTTTTTAGCCCTGTCCAATGCTATAATGAAAGAGGAGTTTTCTTACAGCGTCAAACCTCCCCTGGTATGTAGACATGTCAGCTTTACCCATCATTCTCTTCTATTCCCAGAGATGACTGTATTTCAAGCAATATGCAGCTTAACTCATATGAAAATAATAGAGTGCCAGCAGGATTGTTTTAATGGGCTTGGTGTGGATAGACTGCTGGTTCAATAAATCCAACAAAACCTTACAGCATGTTTTACAGCCAAGAAGGATGATGAGCTTGGAGATTGCCCCCTCACCCCCACCTCTTGTTCCATAATGCTCTCACCTAATAGGCTCATATATCGAGGCCAAAATTTACATCATTTTCTTATGCCTAACCACCTAAATAATTGCAATGGCATGCTGATTCATTCGATAAAAAGTGATCTTTTAAAAATTTCATCTTTCAGATGATAATGATAACAATGTGTTGATGATGTTGAGAATGATGTAATGGCAGTAGGTGGGGCGGGGGTGGTGGTGGCAGTAACGATAGTAATATTGGTAATAGTAGTAGTGGTAGTTGTGGGGATTCTTGGTGTGCTAGAAGATAAACATCACGGGTTTGTAGTATTTACTAATTTTCATGGGGAGAAATACCCCTACCATGGTCAATTTTGAGCTACCAATGTGATAATTAGTGAATGCAGAGTTGAGAAGAGATGCTAACAGTCATAATTCATGAGCTGGTATAAGCCAGTTCCAATATACCACTAGAGGTAATGGTAGTAGCAGCATTAGGAGTACTAGTAGTCATGGTACTAATAGTGCTACTAGTAGCGGCAGTGATAGTAGTGGTGAGAGTGCTGGTGGTTTTGGTGTTTATGTAGGTCTGGTGGTGATGGTGGATGTGATGGTGGGTAGTGGTGTTCATGATGGTGGAGCTGGTGGTAATGGTGGTAACAGTCGTAGTGGAGATGATGGTTATGGGAGTGGTGGTGGTGATAGTAGTGGTGGTGATGATAGTGGTACTAATGATAGTGGTGGTGGGGGCAGTGATGATGGCAATGGTGTTGATTATGGTGGTGATAGTTACTACTTTTTCATAAAGTTTTATAATTCACAGAGCACTTTTACTTGAATTACTTCATTTAGCACTGTGAGTAATATTTGCTTAACAATATTTTTATTTCTTTTTACAGACTAGCAAACTGAACGTCAAGAGGCAGTCATAAGAACAAGGCCTAGGAGTCAGGTAGCTCTGCTTTAGAATTCTAGCTCTGCTGCTGCTTAGCTGTAAAACCTCACAGTCGCCTTATCTTTTTATGCCAATTACCTCATCTTTAAAACACTGAAACCAACATATTCCATTAAGAATTATCATGAGAGGGGCTGGCCCTGGGGTGTAGCGGTTAAGTGCACGTGCTCCGCTGCTTGTGGCCCGGGTTCGGATCCCAGGAGCGCACCGATGCACCGCTTGCCAGGCCATGCTGTGGCGGCGTCCCATATAAAGTGGAGGAAGATAGGCACAGATGTTAGCCCAGGGCCAGTCTTCCTCAGCAAAAAAAAAAAAAAAAACAGGAGGATTAGCATGGATGTTAGCTCAGGGCTAATCTTTCTCACCAAAAAAAAAAAAGAAAGAACTGTCATGAGAATATTAAGATATTGCAATTGTTTTTAAGTTGTCATCAGATTTTAAGAGATAATGTAGGTAAAATGATACAACTCTTTTGTAATAACAGGAAAATAAATTTTCACTTTGTAGGGACCATGGTTTCTGTTAAATAGGTTTTTATTTATTTATTATTCCTGTATTGTTTTGTTTGTTTTGCTTTTGTCTGGAGTAGCTTGATGAGTATTCAACAAATATTTGATCCTAAGGACTGAGGAGAGTTCATTTGTTTCGTATGATAGGAGAAGAATCTAGCTCTCCTCAAATAGTCCTCGGGAAGGTTGCTCAGAAGAGAGAAGAGAGGAAGGGAGAGAAGAGTCAACAAAATGGAGATAGGCTGGAATTAGGTGAGAACAGTGTAGTAGGCTGAATAATGGCCACTCAAACACATCTGGTCCGAATCCCTGGAACTTGTAAATATTACCTTACTATGAAAAGAAGAGTTTTTGCAGATGTGATTAAGGATCTCAATGTGGGGAGATTATCTTGGATTATCTGGGTGGGTCCTAATGTCATCGCAAATGTCCTTATAAGAGAGAGGCAGAGGGAGATTAGACACACAGAGATGAGGAGAAGGGAATATAAAAATGGAAGTAGAGATTGGGGTGATGTGGCCATAAGCAAAAGAATGTCAGCAGCCACCAGAAGCTGGGAAAGACAAGGAATGGACTCCTTTTAGAACTAAATGAGGGATGTGGCCCTGTTGATACTTTGATTTTGGCCCAGTGCTACTGAATTAGGATTTGTAGCCTCTAGAACCATGAGATAAATATCTGTTGTTTTAAGCCACTAAGTTTGTGGTATTTTGTTACAACAGCCACAGAAAACTAATACAAACAGTGACATTCTTTGCTGTTTCACAAAAAGATTTTAGAAATAAGACGTTTAATATGGATTTTAACATTGTTTGCATTGCTTCACCATTAGTCCCATTTCAGCATTCCCCTCCTTCAGAAAAAACAAAAACAAAAACACTTCAGCAAAGTCACTTGTGCCTAGAAATGTTTTACTCACGTGGATTTGCATTTCTGTTTTATACCCAAAGGAACACCAAGTTGCATATCTAGAGCAAGGAATAGCATCCCAGAGATGGAGTGTGGAAATAGTAGTCCAGGAAGCAGAGAGGCCAGGAAGGTGAAAGAACAGAGAAGCTGAAGAAACTTTGGGAGAAAGTACTTGGTTTCCCACAGTCAGCGAAATTGGAGGAGGTTCAAATCAATAATAACTTCCGTGATGGGGTCACAGAGAAAGAAGACTCCTAAATAGTATATGAGCTACATTATAGTTATTGTTGTGGTGTTATTATTGTTGTTGTTGTTTGTTTTAGTCACCTCATGCTGGTATAACAAAATACCATTGAATGGGTGGTTTCATTTATTTATGGAGACATTTATTTCTCACAGTCTTAGAGCCTAAGACATCCAAGATTAAGGTGCTGGCAGATTTGGTTCTTGGTGAGGGTTCTCTTTCTGGCTTTCAGATGACTGCCTTCTTGCTGTGCCCACATATGGTAGAGAGAAAATTCTGTGGCCTCTTCTTTTTTTCATAAGGGTGCTAATCTCATCATGAAGGCTCCAACCTCATGACCTCTTCTAAACCTAATTACCTCTCAAAGGCCCCACATCCTACTACCATCATGTTGCGATGGTTCCAGTCTTCTTATATACTCAGAATATTCTAGAAACAAGTATTTCTTTTTTTTTTTTTTTTTTGTGAGGGAGATCAGCCCTGAGCTAACATCCGTGCTAATCCTCCTCTTTTTGCTGAGGAAGACCGGCTCTGAGCTAACATCTATTGCCAATCCTCCTCCTTTTTTTCTTCCCCAAAGCCCCAGTAGATAGTTGTATGACATAGCTGCACATCCTTCTAGTTGCTGTATGTGGGACGCGGCCTCAGCATGGCTGAAGAAGCGGTGCGTCGGTGCGTGCCTGGGATCCGAACCCAGGCCGCCAGTAGTGGAGCGTGTGCACTCAACCACTAAGCCACTGGGCCAGCTCTAGAAACAAATATTTCTGCCCAGTATAAATAACCTGGGCAATCCAGTAGCTCTCTTTATTGGGAGCGTCTGGAGAATAAGGAAAAGAAGCACAGGGAAACCCACTGACTGAGTGAAAGCCAAGGAGCATTCACAGGTCCTCAGGAGAGTATGAACCTCAGACACCAATAATTATGGATTCTAGTCAGTGTTCAAAATTCAAGTGAGCTGACTTCCTGATGACTCTCACAGAAGGCAGCCATCACATTAAGAGGAAACTTGAACTGCAATCCCTCATTTTCTTTTCATTTTCATGAAAAAAGTTAGCATAATGGGAACTGATAAGAGAGTTAAATCACTGAAATATGAAAATCACAGAATTAGCATTTATCCAAATTCCTCAGCTGAGTCTATCATGGAAAGAGCTTGTTTTAATCACATCAAGTCGCTGCGTGACTGTGGAGTTTCTTATGAGCTAAAACACCCCTTATTCTTATAGGCAAAATTAATGACTCGACCAAAGAATTAGATTAGTGAAGCTTTGAACTTTGAAGATCTCCAGGAAAGACATCCTCAACATTTTCAAGTTGTCATACCATGAAACAGAACCTTTAGTGCTAATCCTTTGCAATTAGTTACCTAACGATCACCTCCTTCACATTTTCTGTTCTCAGGCTCAAAATTTTGCTCTGTTAAAATGGTAGTTTTGTTTAAGAGCTGGGGCATTTTGCATGGCCACTGCCCTCTCTCCCAGATAACCTTATGAAAGATAAATGAGGCCCAATGGTTTTGTAAGATCACTTTAAGTTAAGTTATATCCATGGTCCTTATCTTCAAAGGCTGCTGTCACTGTGGGTTTGGCTTTGTCACTGTGGAGTCAGAAAGTTATCTGTCAGAAGTTGGTCTGTTCTACTTAAGAGTTATTTCATTTTAATCCTCAGTTATGTATGTGAAAATATATCATTTTCATAAAAAAAATCCTTATTGCACTGACTAGCTGTTTTATTCCCCTACTGTTTGTTGACTGCTCAGCAATTTTTGAATTATCATGTAAATTCTCTTGGTCTCATAGAAAATTACTTAGTCACTCTGATATGAGGAATAAAAGCTTGGATAGTCAAGATCGTGAAAGCTTTCAACAGTCTTTACGAAATATTAGTTTGGCAGAACTGAAGGAACAATTTCAGTGTGCAAGATACAGACTTAGATCGTAATAGCTCTGCTGTGATTAATACATGCCAGGGCACGTCAGAACATAGCAACATAGCAGAGTTCTGTAATCTCTTTCCATCATACTATGTTACAGACATTTCAGCTCCTTCCTCATCAACGGACTCAGGGATGCCACTAAAAATTTCTAGACGTGCCTTATCTCAACTTACTTTATTTCAGTCAATCTGTATTGAAAAATTATCTACTGTTGCTCTGCTATGTATCTTTTCCCCTTCTTTGCCCCTAAACTCCGTAATCCAATATTATTTATAATTATTCTCTAAGGTTATTTTTTAAGTTCTAAATGTACATCTGCATAAGTAAGTATATACAATCAATCATTATTTATGGATTTCATATTTGTAAATTTACTTACTTCCTAAAGTTTATTTGTAACCCCAAAATCAATATTTGTGGGCTTTCATGATCTTTCACATATATGTGCAGAATGGTAAACATTTTAAGTTGTATGACGTACAAGTTCCCAGCTAAGGTTGAACAAGAAGATGGTCTGCTTTCTTGTTTCAGCTCTTACGCTGTAAACAAATGTCCTTCTCCCAGTGTATTTAGTGTCATGGTTTTGGCACATTTGTGCTTCTTCTTTTTTTTTTTTTTTTTGGGTGAGGAAGATTCACTGTGAGCTAACATCCGTTGCCAATCTTCCTCTTTTTTTTGCTTGAGGAAGATTAGCCCTGAGCTAACATCTGTGCCAATCCTCCTCTATTTTGTATGTGGGTCACCACCACAACATGGCTTGATGAATGTTGTAGGTCTGCACCTGGTATCTGAACCCATGAACCCAGGCCATTGAAGCAGAGCATGCAGGGCTTAACCACTACACCACAGGGCTGGCCCCCACTTTTGTGCTATTTTGTTGGTGATTTTACTGTCTAAATGGGCCCCAAGTGTAGTGCTGAGGTGCTGTCGTGTTCCTAAGTGCAAGAAGGCTCTGATGTGCCTTATGAAGAAAACAGATGTATTAGAGAAGCTTCATTCAGGCATAAGTGATAATGCTGTTGGCCATGAGGTCAATGTTAATGAATCAATAATGTATATTAATTAAGATATCTTTAAACAGAAACACACATAAAACAAGTTTATGTATTGCTCAATTGACAAAAAATGTGACCTGAGATTCGCAGGAAACTAACCTTATATTTCCTTTAGGATAATGGTTCAGGATTCACTAATTCAGTGTTCAGTCCTACTTTACAGAACATAACTACCAGAAATAACGTGACTCAACTGTATTAATCTACAGTGGGAAATTCATCACTTCCTAAAATATAGGTATTAGAGTGGAATAGGGAGGAAACTGACCTGAAAGTCATGAAGTGTGGATTTTAGCTTTAGGCTCCTAATTGACCTAATCATTTGCCTGCTCTGGGATTCAGCCACCACTTTCATCAAAAAACATAAAAGAGAAAGAAGAAACTAGTTACACATAAAAAGAAAAGAAATAGAGATTTATTTCTGATGAGCATCTTCCCTTCCTTCTGCCCTTACTTTCTCCTCTAGTATGGAGAACTGTGTTTAAATTTGATCGGATCTATTGTCAATAAATTATTACTAATTGGATGTGATAATATTATTTTGGTTGTTTTCATATAAAGAGGACTTATTGTTCAGAGATACATACTTAAACGTTTACAGGTAAATTGTTATGATGTTTAGGATTTGCTTCAAAATAATGCTAAATGGGTGGGGGACAAAATGACTTGATATTTGTTGAAGCTGGATGATGGACACATAGGGGTCATTATTCTCTTATGTCTATTTTGAAATTTTCCATAATAAAAAGTTGCAGAGATAAGGAATCAAGTAAGAGGTACCATTTGTGCCAAAATCCATGCCTGCAGCTTTATATATGCTGTTTCACTCAACTCCTACAATAATTTTTCATAGAAGATATTTAGAGCAGATCTAACTAACAAAATAATATTCTAATTAATTACTGATAGTAACTATATTTTAAACATTTAGCTTTCATTCTTTTAATTTTTTGTATAATTTATTGCATATATAACTTATAACAACAATAAATGAACGTATTTTCCATTTCCAATTTTTAAAATTTTCCTTCTAGTCTTATCGTATGTTGCATAAGCATTTTGAATATATATATTCAGGGTTCCTTAATCTTTTGTGTCTACTCATCAAAAGTCCCAATCACATTTCTAGAGTTAATATCTGGAAAGGCAAATGACCAAGATAAATTTTATTCAAACGTTCTAGAATTCAGATCTAGATATAAAAGACATAAATAGTCAAGAATGTAATAATGATTTTCTTTCTGAAACAAATTTCACCATTATTAATTTTAGAATCATGAGTTTGAAGTGGTCTTAGATATCTAATCTTCTTACATTTCAAGAAAATGAATCCCAGAGAAAGACAGTAGGTAAACTGGAGACCAGGTCTCTTAATTTCCAGACATAATCTCTTTCTATCACCTCACATAGATTTATTTACACCATACTGAAAAATTTATCAAGAATTCTAGGCGACTTGAAAGAAAGAATAAATAAATATTCATAAACACGCACATGAACACAGGCACACTACACACGCAAACACAGATTAATATAAGACATTTAAATTAACTAAAATATTTAACTTAACTAAAATGTTTCTTACCTTAAACCCAGAATAGGCATAGGTCAGCTGGAGATGATTTTATCTAAATAGGTTTGCAAATCCATAATTAAATCCATGCACACTGGCAGCTACACAAAAATATCACCCTGTGGTGTTACACTTGGTTAAGGATTAATTAGATTAAAAGCCTCTAAGAATAATTCATTGAGATAAGAAATGATAATTTGGGATTCTATAAAATAGAATTCTTACCATATTGCTTTTCTAAAGAAAGTTTTAATTATCTCTCTTTGGCCAAATGTAAAAGTATCTTTCAGCTTAAACTATCTACTGAGGGAAGAAAAAAAAATAAAACTCTATCAAGACGAAATATCTACTAACACAGAAAAATATTCTGCCATGCAATTAAAATATTAAATATGAACAACATAAGTTAGAGGCATACCATCACAGATGCTGTGAATCAATGTAATGCCCCTGTCTATTTTCCCAAAACTCAATCTTCGATTGCTAACTTTGATGGATATTTCTTTTCAGGGAAAAAATACACCCAAAACCAAAGCAATGCCAAAAACAAAAACAAAAATATCTCAAAAACCATGTCTCCTTACAATAAAGTGAACTGCTTTTAAAAATTTTAGTGTTAGCCAGTCATAAACTCCACTGCATTTCAGCCTTTCGAGTTTGCATATACCACTCTGTTCTTAAGTTACAAGAGCTTCAAAAGCAGGACAAAAATAAGGAAAGCTAGTATGGTCCCAGCATAGTAATAAAACTTGACAGAAAGTTAAAAAAAAATTATATGTAGAGGTCTAGTATGTGATAAAGGCAATATGTTATATCAATCAGGAAAGAATGGAATCGTCAATATATGGATTTATGAAAACTTGAAAAAATTGAGAGTAGAATTTCATACCATACAAAATAATAAATTTTAGATAAAAATATATATGTAAAAATTTAAAGCTCCCCAATACTTTAGAATATATATAAATTGAATTTCCAAAATATTAGGGGTAAGGAGATCAGTTATAAAGATCATCTCAAAGGAAGAAACAAACAATAAAAGAAAAAATTGATCTGACAGCTTTTTTCACATTCAAAATTTCAATAAATAAAACTGTGACTCAAATAAGGAAAAAATTTCATCACACATAACAATCAAATTTTTGATGTGAATAACAGATGAAAAGTTCCTAGAAATCATAGAAAATCTTTATATTTCCCATAGAAATATGGGCAAAGACGCAGAACAGCAATTTATAAATTAAGAATGATTTTATCGGCGGCCAATAAGCATCAATGTATAAACTTGATAAGTAATCAAAAAAGTATAGATTAAAGCAAATATGATTTTCATCCATAAAATTGCAAAGATAAAATATACATATAGAATGTTAAAGGGAATGTCACCTGTTAAACTTTCTGATACACAGCCAATGGAAATTCAAATTGATCCAACCTTTCTGGAGAAACTGTTGCCAAAATATATGAAAAATACAACCTACGGCAATTTCATTCTCGGAAATTTTTTTCTGGAGAAAATAATTGAAATGACAGTAACCAGCAAACACTAACTTATTTCTAACATTCTTAGTTTGTGTCATACACCATTCTTAGCACTTTTTCTACATGAACGGATTTAATCATTTTCACAAGCCTGTGAAGTAGCTCCTATTATTACTACCCTATTTTACAGATAAGAAAATAGAGACACAGAGAGTATAAGACACCAGATCCTGGTCTGCTCTTCCTTTTCCTTTTATTTCTTTCTATTTCTACCCCCAATTTTCTTATTATTCTAATTATCCACAATGGAGGATATTCAACTATATTCATAAACAATTTTGTATAATTCTAAAAATATATATATGTACATGTGTGCGTATGTATAAATGTGTATATATGTATTATTTACATATATACATTATATATATGTATGTATATGTATGTATGTGTGTTTATTTAAATTTTATATGAGAAGAGTTCACAGTTGGAGAGAAAGATCAACGTATGCAGGATATTTTCTACCACGTGTGTGTGTGTGTGTGTGTATATATATACCAATTGTTTGGATATCTTTGGTTTTCACAACATTCTAAAAAACTAAAGTGCAGAAACTATTTGCAAAATTTGCCTAAGTTCTGACTTTCTGACTCCTACACCTACATTTGTTCTTTTTGTTCCTAGATCGTTGTATTCTGGAGTCAGCTAGTACCAACTTGTGAGAGTCAATAAAATTTGTGAGCCATCATTTAACATTGAGTTATATAAATTTAGAATTAAATACGGTGATAATTACTCAAAATTCATCATTTCATAATAATTTTACTACAATATACTATCATTTGTGCTCTGGAGGTCATTTACATCTATTGTATCTGTTCAGTGGAAATGGTATATAACAGTGTTCCATCAAGCATCTTTTCCCAATTCTGAGTTCAATAATATTACATTGGTAGCTTGAAAATCAGTGGAAGTATTTTCACCAAAGACATGAGCAAAGTCTACAAATTGAGGTGTGATTTATTGTTTTGCTATTTGTATATATTGAAGAAAATGTTAATAAAGCAGATTAAATTTAAAACTGTACCATGTCTGTAGCCTTTACATCATGAAGAGCACAAATAAATGGAGGATATATTCTTTCAGTATTTGAAATTTATTACCAAATTAGCAAAGAAATTGCTCACTGTTACTAATAAGTGAGTGAAATTCCTCTTATAGGTCTTCCTTGTTTCACTTTTTCATTACTCATTAACATAAACATAAAATATCAACTAACAATGATATCAGAACTATACTCATTTGTCAATTGACACTATAGCTTGTCTACAGATGTGAGAGTTTGGTAAATGTCAAAGAAAGCGTTCTGTGAAAATCAATAGCTATATGGAATTTACAATAAACAGTATTGTATATTAAACTATTATTTGTAAATTGTGTGTTTCACATTACAGTAAACAGTAAAACAGCTTATTTATAATAAACATCTATATTTTTTCTGTAGTAAACTAGCTATTAAATATTTACGAGCATACCACAGCCCAGACTTCACTGAAAATTGTGTTCTAAATTTCTACTTTCTTCGTTTTTTAAATGTATTTTGACGTGTTTAAATTTATTTAAGTGCAAGTCACTCTTGTAATGAATTTGAAAAATATGGAACAGCACAAGTAAAATAAAAATGATTTATAATATTTCATTATTTGGGTTGTTTCCTTTCATATACATATTACTTCAAAATTAAGATACACCGTGAACAGTGTTTTGAATTTCAACAATATATCATGGGCAGTTCCCTATGTTATTAAATATTCCTTTAAAACATACTTTAATGGAGGACTACTCTTCTATAATATAGATTTATTCATAATTTATTTGACCAATTCGAAATCCATATCGTTGAACAGGCGATTCATATATTTCAAATGTAAAACTCAGCGTGACATTTATAATCTCTCTTATTAATCAAAGACATGACCATTCAGGCCAAAGATATTTGAAATCCACATGTAAAGGTTGATGCTTGTTCAAAATCACAATAATTACCACCTATTTTAGGAGCTTAACTGCTTTGTTGTTGTAGTATTTTGTACTTTATCTTGTAGTTTTTGCATTTCTGATTCATTTTTAGTGTTTTCTCACTTAAAACTACCAAAAGACAATT
Source organism: Ceratotherium simum simum (assembly GCF_057802395.1). Classification (NCBI taxonomy): domain Eukaryota; kingdom Metazoa; phylum Chordata; class Mammalia; order Perissodactyla; family Rhinocerotidae; genus Ceratotherium; species Ceratotherium simum. The sequence continues at coordinate 36,635,554 of NC_141906.1, forward strand.
TATTTTAGTTTGGCACAGTTGAAAGCTTTCTTCGTTATTAGCATGGTACAACCACTGGCATTTCTGATTCTCAGTACTTGGGACAGAGTACCAAGGGCTTCCCGTCGGGACATGAAGTTTATAAAAGTTCATGCCAAAGCATCACCATAAATCTCGCATACAGATTGCTAGATGTGAAACAACTATATAATTAGGGATAAGAAGTTCAGCTGAAAGAATAAAGAACAAAAACAGAATATGGCTTATTTCTTTTCACACAGTGGTGACTTCTTGGGCTGAGATTCAGGATCCACAATTACATTATTAGATACTTAAAGCTTCTCAAGTGCTTCCCTCTATCAGCAATGCCTGTCTCACTTCCTCACCATTTTCTTGGAAAATCCTATTTTTCAAATGTCAACTAATCTTCATCTTTTCTAGGAAGTCAACTCCAGCCCTCCCCTACACACACCTAAACACACACACATTGGAGGCTGTTTTGTCTTCTGTACAACGTTTTCATAGCCCCCTGTTATGCATTAAATCTTGTCCCCCAAAAAGATATGTTCAAGTCTTTGTGCGTGGTATCTGTGAACGTGACTTCATTTGGAAATAGAGTCTTCACAGATGTAATCAAGTGAAGACGAAGTCACACTGATTAGAATAGGCCCTGATCCAATAACTAGTGTCCACATAAAAAGAGAGAAATTTGGACACAGACAGAGACGTGGGGAGATCACTACATGATGGCAGAGGAAGAGACAGGCCAACGAATACCAAGGACTACTGGCAACTACTGGAAGCTAGGAAGAGGCAAGGAACCATCCTTGACTACACCTTGACTTCAAAATTCTAGCTTCCAGAACTGTGAGAAAATAAATTCCTGTTGTTTTACGTCATGCAGTTTGTCGTGGTTTGATAAGGCAGCCCTAAGAAACTAACGCACCCCCTAACACTTTCTTCCTTCATTCAGCAAATTGTACTAAATGCTGACTATATGACAGACGATATACTTGCTTGCTTTTCTCTTAACTCCTCTACTAATCAATACAGTCCTTCAGGAGAGGAACTTTATCATTACACTGTCCAAGGCCTACACAATTATACACACAGAAGAGGTTGCTAATAAATAATTGTTGATTAAATGATTAAATGCCACTCGATCTTTCATAGTGAGCTTCTTTTTAAGGTTGCTTCTATCTCTTAGTGAAGAGTGATATTTAAAGAGAATTGAGTGCTAAGAAAAAAGGGAGCAGTTTTTTAATGACAACCACAAATCTATCTAAAGAAAACAACAGAATATGTGCATTTTAAACAAACAGATCTTAGTTTTTTTGTTGTTGTTCTCATCAACTATGCAAATAAAATGCCATTTCTCTTTGATTGTCTGAATGTTCTTTGCTTCATCAACATAAAAACAGACAAATGGACTTTCACTGAACTTGAAGGATATGTTTGGGAAGGCCTGAAAAACAACATAGCATAACGGATAAACTCTGAAGTCCAAATGCTTAAGTTTGCATTTCTGTTTAGGCACTCCTTAGGTATAACCTTAAGGAAGCATTCAATCTCTCAAGACCTGTGGTTCCTATCTGTAAAATGGGAGTAATAAGTATACTTTGTATAAGAAGCCCATGTGAAGATTTGAAAAGATATTGTATGTTTAATACAGTGTCCTAGATATGGTAAATGCTCAATAAATTTGATTTATTTCTATTGTGTTACCATCATTATTAATACAACTTCTATAACAGTTATGGTTACAAAATCTTGGTACAAGTCCATTAGAAACTCTTATTAATTCAGTAGGATAAAATATATAAGATCTTAGAAAAAGAATGAGATCACCCATTTATTAATATCTACTAGGCATGAGCCAATTTCAACAATAAGGACCAAAAGAAAGATTGCTTTTGTCTTCTAGAAGCAGTCAATTTAGTTTAGCGTCTTGATCACCATTCAAAGACTAGATTAATTTGAAGTCTCTAGTAGCACTGGGGCACAGCGCTACACCAAGGGGTTGTCCATGTGGATACATAGATGAATCAGAAAGAACTGTCTATAAATAACTTAGAGTTGTACAGAGAGTTAGAGATATAATTGCAATTCCCTGACTCCCTACTTTCTATGGAAAACTATTAAAAATCCTTAGCTAAGCACACAAAATGCTTATGTTCTCACTTCAGCTTATTGGCGTATATGGAATTATACCACCCACATTATATTTTACTTTTTATTGGTTCTGCTTTCTCTGTGTTTCTTTTTTTCTCTTTTGCTTCTTCCTTTGGGTGGATTCTGTTACAAAGTTTCCTTTTTTTCTCTCTTGGTTCAGAAACTATAAATTCTATTTCTATTCTCTTTAAGGTTAACTTTTAATTGTATAACTATGTAAATGTAACGGAGAGTACAAGATCCTAGAATAGATGTTGATGTTAATACAGACAGTATTAACAATCAGCCCCCCAATTTTTCTTCTCTTTCTTGAAAAATTTTAAACTTTGCTACTTTCCTAGTGCAATACTTTTCATAAGTTAATTATGTTTTAATTCCACTATGTTTAAATGCATATCAATGAGCTGGATGAATGTAGTCATAATTGGCATAATAGGTTTTCCTCATTTGCTTTTTCCTGTTTATTACTCCAGAGAAGCAAATGTCATTAACCCACTCTACATTTAACAGACAGGTTCAAATCTCTGTTTCTGCCTCTCTTTGTTGGTGTCCTTCCCTTATTTCCACTGTAACATATCATCCACCATGAGTCTAAAATTAACCTGCTCTCTTCGCCTTGCTTCAATCCTATATGAATTTGCAGAAGGCAGTCCTTCCCACACCAACAGTCCTGACTTTTAGTGGATGGGCACTAGGGATCTGTTGGATGGAAGGAAATTCCCCTGGAGAGTGAGCCCTGGGGCTTCCTATTCTTAGGCTAGTGATTCTTTAAATATGTCATGACTGAATAAGTAATTAGTTAGATAGCACAAACTTGAATTTTTCCTCGCATTAAATATTTATGGATTTCCATTAACCTGGTCTAAATTGATGGAGACTGACTTGATCAGACTACCTCCTACACCATCCCCATCTCATTTTAATGCTGTTAATTTCTCTTTTGAAAATGCAGTTCTGATCCCAATACTTGACTGCTCCCAAATCTCTCCTGGTTCCTTGTCACTGAGAGAACCAGATGCTTAAAGCACACTCTATCACCCCCAAACCTCCCTAGCAAGCGGAGGTCACTAAAATTCTGTATAGGAAAACAAAAGATATGAAACCTTTTAATGAGTCATCAAGATAAGAGCCTAAGCACTTTTTTCCCTCACATCTATATATAATCTATAAAATAATTCTAGAAACACAGAAATTTTATTGATTCCAAATATCTCATTTCTCTCTCCTGTCTCTATTACCACTTCCACTGTCTTAATTCGGGACCTCACCATATCTCATTTGGGCTGTTTCACGACCATTCTAACTAGTTACCTGAATCATACTGCTCTAGCTTTAGCCCATCTCTCATCCTATAGCCAGTGGGATCTTTTTTTTTGTTTTTTTTTGTGAGGAAGATTAGCCCTGAGCTAACATCTGTTGCCAATCCTCCTCTTTTTGCTGAGGAAGACTGGCTCTGGGCTAACATCCATGCCCATCTTCCTCCACTTTATATGGGACTCCGCCACAGCATGGCTTGACAACCAGTGTGTCCGTGCGCACCCGGGACCCGAACCCCGGGCTTCTGCAGCAGAGTGCGCACCCGTAACTGCTATGCCACAGGGCCAGCCCTGCCAGTGGGATCTTTTTAGCAGAATAAGTGATCATGTCCTTCCCCTCCTTAGCCTGACTGTTAATCTGTCTAAGATTTGGCATTTACCTATGGCTCCAGCCCCTTGCACTGCACCTTCTCCACTCTCATGCTCCTGCTATGCCACAGTCCATCAGGCAACCTAAGTGACTTCACTGCTCCTTTATGTGTGTAGAATGATATTCTACACACATAGAAGATCTTCTCTGCTTGTTCATCAGGAAAACTCCTATTTATTGTTCAAAGTCCTGCTCTAATCATTACCTCAGCTTTGAAGTTTTCATTATTGCCTTCTATTAAGATTGAATTAATCATCCCTTCCTCTGAACTATTTCTATATCCTGAATGTAATTTTCCCTCTCCTCATATCTCACAGGAACTCATGGCATTAGGGTTTTTAGTAATTATTAGTCTAATTTTTCCATCTTATAACTCTTTAAGGCAAGAAAAATCAAAATATTTTTCTTATTACTGCCATATACCAGAAATTGTAATGAGGAGATGTCATAACTAGTCAGTCAAAACTCCTGCCCTTCTTGACATGATAGGCTAGTGATTGCTTTACTCATCTTTGTTACTCTGAGGCAGAGAAAGCACCAAGATATATTTGTTAAGTGAACAAATGGGTAAATCATCTTGTTCAACAAATGGGTATGATATCAACCATGAAGAGAATACAATCTCATATTTTAAAAACCAATTTAATTATTTGTTATTGGACTTGACCAATATTTTCAGAAGCCGAATTGCAAAGGATGTCAATGGTGTCTCCAAGGTAACCTACTAAAGGAGAGACAATCACCCATCTGAAGACTATAATGTGCTCTCAGAGAGGAAAGGCAGACAGGCTGACATGCCTCAGGGTATCTTAGCCATCCTACATGGAGCTCTCCAGAGGTGAGCTCACATAATTCTACAGACTCTATTACAGCCATGTCTAGACTTGCCTTGAACAGGTCTGATAATAGCAAATCCCTCACCTCCCAACACAAGTTGTTCCATTAACAATTGTAAATTTTTTTAGCAACTGAGAAAAAATATTATTTGGTGTACATATAGAATTTCAGCAACAACTTGCTGTTTCACTTTTGTTGATAAAACTAAGACTATTCTTTAAAAATAAGTGGATCTCCAATATTCTAAATGACAAGGAAAAAGATATTTCTTCTGTTTCTGATAGAAAAACAAGACTGTAGAGGAACTAGAGTTCATCTAGTCCAACATCATTGTTTTTCAGATGGGGTATGGAAGTGCAGGGAAGAAAACTACCTATCCAGGAGAGCTGGCTGTTTAGTGGACAAGCCAGGACTACAACCTAGATCTCTCCAATCTCCCAGACTCCTTTTCCACTGTACCATCTCCTCTGAGAGCTTTATCTGGGCAAAATTTCATCTAGTTTTTTGTCTCTCCTACCTTTTATAGTCTCCACGTTTAAAAAAATACATAAATTATTTTATAATTGCTTTTGTGACAAAATAAAATTCAAGAGTGTTAGTGTATTCACCACATTTCCCCTGTCCTCTGCCACACTTCCCCTCCATCCTTACTAGGCTCACTGGGATCACCAATTTAGCCCTTCCATTACCCTGAGAAGAGCTTTTCTCTTTCTGCCTGGTTCCAGAGGACTTTGTGATATGGATTTGGAAGAGCAGACTCTGAGAAGCAGAGGAGGAAAGATATTTACGGAATACGATTACACTAATCTACAAGAATCCGGAGAGAGGGGAGGCGTAGAGGCTATGAGATGCCTTTTGACTGAGAGAAGAGGAACTTTTGATGGTGGAAGGTGGGGATGGAGACATGTCAAATGACGCTCCAGATGGTACTGAGTGCAAGAGCTTTACAAAGGAGGAGACATCTGGGGTTATGGCTTAAACTGCCTATATGATCTAATAAAGAGTGAAATTGTGTTATTCTTGTTGCTACTATTGTTAGACCTGTTTGAACTGTTTCAGTGAATGTGGCCTTGCTATAAAATTTGTGACTTTATTTGGGCTAAAGTGGATAAACAACTTAAAATTCTTGCACCTGTAGGTTTAAATGCGTTTAAAAGTATTAGGTTCTAAACCAGCATTTGTCAAACTATGGCCCCATTTTGGATGACCTACAATCTAAGACTGAATTTGTACATTTTTATAACGGTTGTAAAAACAACAAGAAAGAATAACTAAATAACAGAATAACTGGCAGGCAAATTCTATAATATTTACTCTCTGGCCCTTCATAGAAAGTGTTTGCTGACTCCTGTTCCAGGCATAGGGGTAAGAAGGCCCTTTTAAATTCTTCTAAATATTTAGATTTCAAGCTATCTCTTAAAAAAGAGACAGAATATAGCCAGATGTAGGAGTTGGGATGTGAGGGGCCAACCTGGGATTATATCTGAAGTGAGGCAATCAGGAGTGGTTAGAGCTGGGAGGCCAGGCCAGTGTGCTGCTAGGAAACTGGAACGCAGAAATTATGAGAACCTTGTGACCTTCTCAACAGGCTTACAGGTAAGGACAGAAGATTCAACGTGGAATGTTTCATAAGTTTAGCAGACATTTCTTAAAAAAAGGTCATGGTAAGATTCTGTTAATATTAGTATAAGGATCATCAAAGATCTGGAGTTAGTGCCAGCCCTGGTGGTCTAGTGGTTAAGATTCGGTGATTTTACCACCATGGCCTGGGTTTGTTTCCTGGTCGTGGAACCAGGCATCTCGTGTAGAGAATTAAACTAACAACTAGGATACACAACCATGCACTGAAGCTTTACAAAAAGAAAGAGAAAAGATTTGGAGTTAGATTAAAGATAATATCTTTGGACAAGTCACATGACTTCAACAAACTCAGTTTCTTTCTAAAACAGAAATAAAATTGATACCTTTTTATACTATTATTGTGAGAATTAAATTAGGTAACATATTAAGTACTGACTTTTCATATTATTTGGCACATATGAAGTGATAAGTAGAAATTATTAAATTTTAGATATTTAATTTTTTGTGTGACTTTTAAAAAATCTCTGGTTCTCATAACTGGGTTGATGAGCAATTGACATCTTTCAGACAGCTCAGTAAGACAACCGAGGAGAAAATGCTGAGCTATTTTAATGTACTGGAGACATGGGACACTTAGTTTTCTCCCAAGGTAGGTTCAGATGCCCAGATGGAGTAGAAGGACAATCACGGTCTACCTATTTCTTTTCTATGGAAAAAACAAGACTCCTTCAATCCCTGCCTGACAACATGGCTGCTTCTCAATATGTCACCTTCAAATAATTACCCAATTGACACACTTTGTTCTGACACTGAGTCATAGAATTATCCACCCAGATGTGAACCCCAATGGTATTTCTTTAAACTCCTTTATGGCCAATCACTGTGCCACTCATACATGGTTTATTATGCCTAGAGAAGATGTTATGGTTATTCTGGCATTTGGCCAGGAAGGGAGAGTACACTTCCTAACAGGAACCAGGGACAATGTTAATTATAATAAGTAATTATTACTTCCATTATCATCAGTGTAAGTAGTGAAAGGATATGTATCTAATTGTTTTCAACACCTTGCTCGTCGTTTCTTACAGCTGCATCTCTAGTGTTAATTAGTACCTAAACTGAGTGGAGTCTCCCAAAGGCAAGGGGTCAGTATGGGGTAAATATGTCTGTGGTGTTTAATACTTGGTTAAAACAAGTAAACAAATAAACAAAACATAGACAACACAACAAACACGGAACTGAAAGATTAATAGTTTGCTTTAAAAGCTTTATTAAAACCTCCCTCTGCCCTTCAAAAGTCTAGGTATCGGATGTAGAGGTCACTTAGAAATGTTCTTTTTAATGAATAACTAAATGAATCTTATACCAGCATGTGGGAAAGATGATCTGGATATCTTAGCATCATTTTATTTTATTAATACCTATATTTGAAGAAAAGCTGAAACAAGATTTGTTAACGCCAAACTCTCTGACAGCATAACATTGTTTATATGGGTAGGTATGGGTAAGTAAGTGAGATAACGTTGCAGTATTTTTAAAAGCCAGCTATTCCTCAAGCAGGCAAATAACTGGCTGTCGTAAATGATCAATCGTATAGAAAGGTCCAAGCTTTGCAAATTTCCACACAAGATATTCAGTGAAGTTCTCCACCTAACCTAAGAAAGCTCATTCTAGCAACCAAATTGTGGGACTGAGAACTTCAGTTTCAAGCTCAGAGACATGTTTTCCTTACCCTAGAGTGTCACGAAATTGGAAATGTCACAACCCTTGGGGGCACGTGAAAAATGCATATTATTTCACATCTGTTTTTCACTTGATCCCAATAGACCTGATATTTCTCCAAATTGCTATGTAGAAAAACCAATTTAATTTGACTGAGGTATGAACAGAAACTTACAAGCAAAGTAGAATACTTGCTTTAAGGTTAAAATGGGAAACTTTGCTTTGTATTATTATTGCTGAAAAATGCTTCTAGGAGTACCGTTCTTTTTAAAAAACTTATTTTCTGTACTTGTACTGATGCAACTCTGACACATCTCTTTAAGATCTAGTTCAAGAAGCATTCCAAGATTGTATCCCAAAAATATATTTTTCCCTTTTCTGAAAACCTAGGGCAGGTATAACTGTAAAGGTAGATAATGCAAAGGTGAGAGTTTAGAAGTGGATAAACTGAGATGAAGGCACAACTCTGTTTCTTAGTAGTTGTATGACCTTGGTTAAGTTATTTAACCACTCTGAGACTCAATTTCCTCACATGCAAAATCAGAATAATGAGTGGTGATGAAGATTAAATAAAATAAGGGATATAAACAGCTTAGTAAATATAAATGCCTAAGTAGACCCTAGGAAATGCTAATTCTATTCATTTTAGAATACAAAATGACAATTCTAAGCCAGTGAATTAAGCCTTACATGATGGAAAAGATGACTGCTCTTGGGCCCTTTATGTTTGATAACAATGTGATTCCGTTTTTATAGACATTTCCTATATATTAGGACTCTTCACGTATCCTAAAGTTTAAGAATCTGAAAAGCATGGTTTTAACTATCAGAACATCAAAAATCACTCCAAATGCAGGGAACTAAAAGCATACCAGGACTATGTTGACAGGAAACGTTGGCATTCTAAAGAAAGATGGAATATATCCCAATCCATCAACCCTCTGATCATCTCCACATTCTGCCCATCTCCCCAGGGGGAGGCGTCAGATTAGATTTAGCACAATCCATTCTGCAGAAGGGCTGTGTGCACGCTGATAAGCACGCTGAGCGGAGGGAGAGCATTGTCTGCGGCTTTTCCCCTGAGCGCTGGCTATTTATTTCACTTCTACCCCAACTGGGCAAAGACGTTTACTAAATTTCGCTTGATGCTGTCACAGGATCCCTTTGAAAAGCACTGTTTGCAGCGGGCTGAAAAGGCTGGCAAAGGAGGAGGCGTTGTGATGAGCTCACAGGGCTGCACTGGCATGTGTGGGATTTCTTGGGGAAAATTATCCCTTCACCAGGCAATTAAAATCCATCTGGTTATTTTGCCAGTTAAAGAATTCACTGAATTCAGTGCCAGCTACTATCAGGTGTGGATGTCTCAAATTTGCTTTGAATGAGATGTTGGGCACATTCATTCCACAATTATATGTCTCTTGTGAAATGTAGTTAAAAATACAGACTAGGATAAGAGGGTCATACGATCACAGAATAGTTTAGCAGGGGTTCTTCACTATTTTTGTGCTGTTAACCTCTTTGACCGTCTGGTAAAGCCCATGGACTCCTTTCTCATAATACTTTAAGCACATAAGATAAATACATAGGATTGCAAAGAACTAATTATATTGAAATAAAAGTATAAATATTAGTGTCTTAATAAGTTCAAGCAGCAGATCTGGTATCTAGTATAATATCAAAATAGCAGCGAGCATAAATGATATCTCAAGATATATGCAACATCTTTAATATGATATAAAATTATTTTTATTTCCATTGGTGATAAAGTCATAGAAATAGCTAACATTAATGGATTTGTCACCCACACTCATAAATCAAGGAAATGCTTAAATTTCAATTAGAGGTTAGTGAATTTCTCCATTCATGTACATAATTCTCATCTACTAGTGGGAAAATCTTTGGTCTCACAGTGAGAAAACCTGAGTTGGCAATCTATCACTGCCATATTCTAAGGTGTGTGATCCAGGCAAGTCTTTTTAATAACTATGAGTCATAATTTCCTCAAATTTATTTACAGGGAGTTTAGTGAAAATTGAATGACATAATAATAATGCCACCACTAACAATAATGATAGCTACTATTTACCGAGCACTTACCATGTGTCAGGCACTATCTTAGTTGCCTCGTTAACTGAGGTCATATAGGAGATAATTCTTGGTATAATTCAAAATTGTATCCAAATATATACATAAGGATCCCAAAGGAGACTGAAAACCTTAGGAAATCCATTTTAGCCTAGACTTTGCATGGGGAAAATTTTAAGCCTGAAGAAATTCCTCCCAGTAACCAATGTAAATTATACTATTATATTGGTATTATTTTAGCAGGGGAAGAAACTTTAAGAGATCTATTCCAAACTCCTCACTTTGCTGGGTATCGCTCTGAGGAATGAAGGGATTCCCCACCAAAAGAAGGCCCCATTGAGATTCTCAGGCTCTGGCCTATACTACTGCTCCTTCCCGAAGTTCTTCTCTCAGTAGAGTTTTATGGTGATGACAGTTCAGATAATCGTCAAAATATCCAACCACATAGGCATAGACTAGTCAGGAAGAACTTCCAACCATTCAGAAAGGATGTCAGAGGTAAGCAAAGGCCCTAATACCTTGAAGAAATCATTCCAATGACATTACAAAGTTTTAAAGCATTGAAAAAGAAGGAAATCCCCCACATTATTTTAATGAAGCAAGCATACATTGATTATGTATGATTGGCTTAAGGGACTCAATTCCATAAATATAGGTATGTGTCAATATTAGGAAATATATTATAGTTTACCATATTAACAAAATAAGAAGAAAAATTATATGGGTATTTCTCTCAATGCTAAAAAGGCATTTGAAAGGTTTTTTATTGAAAAATAAATAAGTATAAATATTTCACTGACATTATAAAGCATATCTGTCTCAAATTCAAAGAACATCATACTTAAAAGAAAAACATTAAATGAATAATCCTAAGAGTCAAAAAATGATATCTATAATCACAATTAATGTTTAGTATTTTTGGAAATATCAGTCAACAAATTAGAGAACTGACAAGAGCTATAGTATAAAATTTGGAAGGCGCTAATAATAAATATGATTATATAGTTGGAAACTCAGAGAATGATCTGGAAAAACTATTACCAATAATAAAAGAATTTTTGTAAGGTTCTAGGCACAAAATTTTTATACATGAAATAATAGCTTTCATATCTGCAAACAATATCCAGTTAAAGGATGTAATAAAAGAAAAAAACCTCTATTCAAAACAGCAATAAAATAGATAAAGTACTTAGAAATAAATTTATCAAGAACTGTCAAGATCTATACAAAGTGACATTTGAAATGCTCCCGAGGTACCCAAAGATGATTAGGAAAGATAAAAAGGCACAGGAAGAGAGAGTTTGGCTAGAAAGATTCAATATCATAGTAATGTCTGCTCTCCCTAAGTTACTCCATCAATTCATCATGAGACAAATATCACACAAACCCAACTTTTTCCTCAGGTAGAAAGTAAATAAGCTAATTATAAATTTTATATGAAAAAACAAACAAGCAAGAATCACTTGGAAAACTGAAAAAATAGATTGGTGTTTGGGTGTGTAACGCTACCAAATATTGAAACATATTCTATAGTTTCTGTAAATAAAGCTGGATGATACAAGCAAATAGAAAGTTAATGACTCAGATTAGAAAGTCTAGAAATAGACTGAAATATGTATGGGAGTCTAGTGTATGATAAAGATAGCATTACAAATAAAAAAAAAGATGAACTATTTAGTGAAAAGATCTGCAACAACTTAACAGACACTCGGAGAAATAGTGGTTAGATCTATGTCTCACTCATAATACCAGATCGAATTCGAAAAGAATCAAACATTTTAAAATAGTTTTTTGAGAATGAAATCATAAAAGTATTGACAGAAAACTTGGGATGTTTAAAAATAATATCAAGTTGGAAAAGTCATTTATATGGTTAATGAAAGACTCAAAAGCCATTAAAACAATGTTTAATTAAACTACACATCTGCATGGCAAAAATCACTGTAAGCAAAATGAATAAATTAATGGGAAAACATTTTTAATTCATCACAGAAAAAAAGAGAAAATTGGCTTCAATAAGGCTTCAATATATCTTCAACAAAGAAATAAGAAAAAATACCAAAGCCAATAGAAACATGGGAAAAGGATAATGAGGAAAGAGTTTCCACAAAAGAAAATGCAGATGATTCTTAAACATGTGGAAAGATGTTCAGTCTCATTCAAAAATAGAAAAAAATCAAATTAAACTACACTGACATGCCATTTCTAATCTACCCAATTGCTGAAAATAAAAGAATTCTGATAATTCAAACTGTTAAGGAATGTATAAGGAAACAGGCATTCATATTCCCGGTGAGAGTAAAATTCCACCCTCTATAGAGGACAATTTGGTAATATTTAGGAAAAACAAAAAAACACATTACTTACATGTAAATGAAATGACTGATATATAAAGTTATTCACTGCAGTAAGACTTATAATACAAAAAGACTGGAAAAAGTCTAAATGTCCACCAATAGAAGCCTGGTTAAATAAATTATGGTACTTTCATATAATGTGTCTCTTCTATGGCTTAGAGTTCTTAGACATAGGTCAGCTATTTTTACATATCTTCAAATTTTTGTACATTGGATTACGAAATAAATCTCCAATATTTATAAGGTTAATTAAATGATCATAAATATATAAAACTCTTATACACAGTTAATATATTCAATTAAGTAAAGTAGGTGGCCCATGTTTAATGTAACAGAGTGTAGAAAATTACAAACTCAACTTTTAAAAAACACGAACAATCTTATAGATTCACTTATTCACTTATTATCTGTCACTGTCAGAATTTCTATATTATCAGATGAGCTTTTCATCTCATCAGAAGTCTGTATGGTCATTGACTGCAGGGAATTCATGGAAACCATTCTAACATGAATTTTAAAGAAACATACACGAGCATTATACTCATTTATTTGTTTATGGAGTTATTTATAAAGTAAGTAGCAGGTAGGTAGGTGGGTAGTTTTAAAAAAAATGGAAGGAGGATGGACAGATTGAAGAATCGATGGATAGATAGACAGACACTTAGGGACTGAATGTTTGCATCTCCCCAAAAATCATATATTGAGATCCTAACCCAAAAATATAATGGTATCAGGTAGTGGGGCCTTTGAGAGGTGATTAGGTCATGAGGGTGGAACCCTCAAGAATGGGATTAGTATCCTGGTAAAGGAGACCCTAGAGAGCTGTCTCACTCCTTCCACCTATAACCCAGGAATCCGACTCTGACTAGACAGTGAATCAGCTGGTGTCTTGATCTTGTACTTCCCAGCCTCCAGAAATGCGAGAAATAAATGTTTGTTGCTTAAGCCATCCAGTCTATGGTATTCTGTTATAGCAGCCTGAACAGACTAAGAAAGATAGGTAGATAGTTATAGATAGATAGATAGCTATCTAGGTAGATAGATAGATAGTCTCTAATTAGTTCTGCTTCTACATCCTTGTCACCTCCAACCACAAGCATATACACACACTCTCCTGCTTTCCCTTCAGACCCTGACACCATCCCTTTAGTCAGGGTCTTATAATACAGCGGGAAGGAGTTTAAGTCAGTGATACTTTCATTTAAGACCGTGTTTTTCCAAAAGTTGGTTTCACATAAAAAGAGGATACTAAAATCAATTTAGTGGGTCATAAACAATATTTTATCTAAATAGAATAAAACAGAAGAGAACAGAGAAGATAGACATGCATAATATAGATTTAAACATTGTTTCATGGAAATTTTGCTTCAGTTTTAATTATAATTTCACCTATGTATGGATTGGCTTTTGACAAAATATATTTCTTAAAGTGGGATGAGATAAAAAGTAAAAAATACGTGAAAATTATTGTCGGATTTTAGGCACTACAAAACAGATGGGAGGATTTAATTTCAGATATAGATAAAAAATCATTTTCAAGGGCTTTGCAAACTACATCACAGCTATAGCAATTAATATGTACACTGAATTTACTAAATATTTTTACATTCATCTTTCAATTGACCTGCTAATTCATCCCTTTTATGCGGATGAGGTAACTAAGATTTAGTACAACAGAGTGTCTTTTCCAAGTTCGTTCAGCTAAGGAGCTGTGAAGCAGAATTGAGAATCAGGCCCAGGCTCAATCCTACAGCTTCTTGATTGACAGATACAGCAAGCCAATTTATTCACTCATTTAATAAATGTTTATTGCATAGTCACTGGGCTCCAGGCATAGTGCTGAATACAGGCAGTATACTAATGCAAAATAGACATGACCCTTGCTTTATGAGGCTCACAGGATAAAAGCCATGAGCCTGGCAAGTGGCACAATGCAATTGGACCTCAATGAAGTTTAACTTCTCCCTGAATGATCTCCCTGATGCTTGAGAAGAATTATGATGCAGATATAAAAGCAGGGATTTGTCATTACACAGACCCAAATTTGAATCCTCACTTCTTTTTCCACCTGCCATGTATTTGACATTGGTCAAGTTACTTCTCAACCTCAGCTTCCTCATCCTAAAATGGAGATTATAACACCTAAATTTCAGGGTTGTTGGAAGGATTAGAAATAACACAGCAAAAATGCAGAGTTCTATATGTAACACCTCACGGCCATTATTATTAGCTATTACTGTCAATGAATCCAAACAAATTATGGAGAATACTTGCTTAAAACATAGGGACTTAGACAACCTTACACAAATGTTAACAGTGATAGATAGGAAGACTCCCTAATAAGTGCCTGTCAAGTCTCTTACGTGTATAAATGCCAATTTGCAGTCCCTGGCAAATATAAATATAAAAGCTGTCTACTAATAATGTATTTAATGAAGACAATAAAAACACAACACAGCACAGAGAAAACTGAGAGCTCAACATTCCCATCAGTGCCAAAGCAGTTCATTGGCTCCATCTACAGAAGTCTGTAAAGTCAAGCTTGCCTTCTATCGAAAATTCTCCTGATTCAGTAGTAAGTGGTCCTCCTTAAGCCATCCATGCTTAAAATATTCCCCCCAGGAAATTGATGAATCACAACTGCCAAAGCTTAAGCTATTTGGCAGCAATCTTTTTGAAGTTTCCTACAAACATTTACCCTGACCTTTGATATTTTTCCATTCTTTAGCATTTGGCAGCCCCAGGGTGTTAAGATGGCAAATTGTGTGGAATTAGGTGATGGTTAGACAATGTAGCTTCACTGAAAAGAGAGAGTTTTCACTTTTCAGTAATAAAAATTCTATGAATTTGTCTAGGGCTAAAACCTATAGTTACTTTGGGAAAGGTTTATGTAAGGTCTGACATTTCAAAATGAAGCATCAAATATTCTTGGCTGCCTAATTTTTGCACGCTGGGACACTTGAGCTTTTGAAAGGGTAAAGAACAAAGGAAGAACGTTAAGGAGTCTCTTCTTCCCCATCTATTCTGTCGACCCAATCCAGACTGAAAAGGGTTCCCTGAGCAAAGTCTTTTCATGAGGTTAAAGTAAAGGACTTAAGAAAGCAAAGAGAAAAGGTTATTTTATCCATGTTAAACAGACTAGTCTTGAGAGAGAAGTAAATGGTTCACAGTGGGGAAAGACTTGGATTCCTCCAGTCTACTTTGCTAGAAGAATTAATTTATTAGATGATACACAAGTGAACTCAAAATTACATTTCATGCATATTTATTTGTTCTCCCGTGCTCTCTACCGCCCATACACACCATCCCAGCCCAAACCATAAACTTCCTTCCAAGACTAAGAAATATTCAGGAATCCAGGATTCTGACTTATTGATATGTTCAATAACAAACATAGTTAAGTATGCGATTCCATGCTAAGCGTTTCCCATTCCCAGAACCCGAACCTAATTCTAAGCTAGAGCTTTCCTTCTCTCCTCTCTGCAGAATCTGACTTCCCTTAGTACAGAAGGCTCCCCCACCCCCAGATCTAACCGTATGTGGTCCAAAGACCCTTCCCTCATCCAACACATTCAAAGGAAAAAGATAACAATTCAGACATTGGAAAGGGCAAACTGGCACATATTACATCACAAATATGGTAGTAGAGCAGATTTCTTTTTTTAAGGAAAGAGACATTCTCTAGTAAAATAATATCTAAAAACTTTATTTGCAGTGGGAATATAAATATAATTATTATGCACAGATAGTGCTGATTATTTGTAGTTCGTTGGCATTTGCACTGTTACTTGTCTATCATCTCTGGGAAAGAACACAACATCCAGAAAGAAGACCAAGCAAGTTGCCACCATGGCCTCCCTGACCTGACAGCGACTTTTCGCTAAGAAAAAAGACCCATACCTTGACAACTTCAAGATTTTTTGATTAATTAGAGAAAGGAATTCCTCACGTGCACCCCTCACCCTGCCACACTAAGTTGCACCCCTACCACCTTTGTGTATTATTTGGTTCTGAGAGCTAGGATGGATTTTAGCTTCTACCTGATGCAGATGTACTGGGCAACGCTCAACTGTTTGATCCTACCTGACTTCCATCTGGAGTCAAGGCCACAACTAGGTCCTTCCTACTTCTTCCAACCTTAGAATCAAAGTTTCTCCCCTTCCTTTCCAAGCAGATGAAACAGTTAATGGAGAAAATAATTGTGTCCTATACTCACGGTCTATGCTGGAGACTTGAGGATTTCCAAGATGCACAAGAAAAGGGGAGGTCCAAGAGGAGCCAAGAACTTGGAGATGGCAGGACAGTGGAGGGAAGAGAGGAGTTAAAATGATTTAGGCCTTCACAAGGGAAGGGAGTAGTGTGGGGCCACATGGCAAGTCTCTGAAGAGCTGAGAAATTAAGTCCCACATTGGTAGATGCTATATAAACTTGAGTTAACTGGACTTGTGGTCTTTGCATGACATTTTTCATACCTCCTTCTCTCCAACTCCACCCATCCTCCCTCCACTAAGTAATTTAGATGCTACCCCTGTAAACCTAAGATAGATAGATACATAGATAATTTACCTTATTTGGGGGTTTCCATGGCTGTCTATGCTGGTGAAGACGATACTACTCCATAGTCAACAGCAGGCATCTAACATCCATTCAGCATAAGTGACAATTAAGATAAACTGATCAGCTAATCAGTTTATCTAAAATCTCTAACCCATTTCCATACCTCCTAACCCCACCTTCGAGATAAGAAGACTAGTGCCTGGCTTCATGGAGAGCAATCATAGAAACTATGTGAAAAACTATCAACTTTAGTAGAACAGTGCTTTTCAACCTTAGCTGTTCATTAGTAACACCTGAAGAGCTTATAAAAAACCCATCCTGGTTTCGATCAGTGGTTCTCAAACTTAAGTATAGCATCAGAATGACCTAGAGGGCCTGCTAAACTGGATGATTGGGTCCCACTCCCAGAGTTTCTTATTTAGTAGGTTTGGGGGTAGAGCTCGGTGTTTGCAGTTCTCAAGAATACACAGATGGCGCTGATGCTGCTGGTCTGTGACCACACCACTGTAGTAGAGAAACATCTCTGTGATTGGGGTTGTGGGAGGTGGTGAAGGCAGCAACCCCAATGATAGGCAATGGAATGGATAAGAGATATATCCTAAGGATTGAGAATGAAGGTCTTGATCTCAGACAAAGGAAGGATGGAATGACTCCAGAATATAACTTATAGAATCTCAGTAAAATATTTCCTTACAGAGGAAAGCTGTATAAGAACAGGGGTGCTATTTTGAATTTAAGGTATACCTCAGACTTCTGTAAACTATGTCTGACATGAGGAATCGCAATCGAGTGACGAATGCTAAGAAATCTGTGCTGCACCATGTTGATCTCATAGTACATGAGGGTGACCACAGTAGCATCTTATATAACAGGAAACAATATTGAATTTGGAGATTTTAAGTAAGTCTTGGCAGTATAAAATAGAGAGAAATTTATTTTTAAATCAAAGGAGAAGAAAATACTGGTTAGGGGGAAAAATTATTCTTAGGGCAAAGAACATTTACTTAAAAGGCTTCCACCATTCAAACAAAGGTTGTAGGACAATATTAGACTGAACCTTTAAAATTGCCAATACTTGAATGTTTTTGACCTACAAAAATGGCAATTTATTACGGTCCAACCTACTAGTAATCTCAGTAACAAAGTATAGTGTGTTTCACTGGAATCAAGTGAAAGTCATAGTTTGAAGCTCCATGAGCAAAGATAACTCTTCTATTTTCCTCCCCGCTGTCCTTAAGGAGTTCTATGCATGGCATATGGTAACTACTTAATAAATGTTGGTTGCATGAATAAATAATCTGAAAACAGAGTATTTTCAGAGCATTGGGATACCCTAAATATGTACATTTGGAGACTGAATGTGTTTTTTTGTGTTTTCTGTTCTGGATTGTTAATTTTTGAAACTTCTTTGTCTATTTTAATCAATTCACTGTTTTTTTTATTTTTTATTTTACTCCTGTGAGGTCACCCATTGGACCATGGCCTATACATAACTGTTGTCTAGACATGAACCAGGATGCACTTTGCCCTTTCAACTCTTTCCATCTTGCAGAACCAAATCATTATTTCGCTGTTACATTTGCAATCGCCATTCAATAAAGCTTCCAGTGGACCCTCCTTTCACCTTTGCCAGATTTCTAGTTTCTTGTTTGAATGTCCTTCATCTTTTCAAATTGTCCTTTGGCTGTGTTCAATAAGTGACTATTACTTTGCAATGCACGTGCTGTAACCCCAATTTTCCATTCGTTGGAGTTTATTTTCTGAGGAAAATTGCACTTCATTACAGATCTATTCATCTGTGAGTTGGGGGGAATTTAGTATTATTCCAATCTTAAATAGGTCACTTTTTTTTTTTCTTTTGCTTGAGTAGGGAATGGGAAAACAGGTTTGGGCTCGTCTGTAGTTGATTTGGCAAGGATACTTAATCAGAACGACCAGGGTCATGGTAATTCCTCAATGCCAAGACTGAATGCATATTACTTATGAAACGTAAACAAAAGGGCCATACTTGAAAATTCCAGTGCACTATAAATTGGCAGCAGGTAAAAATCATATGTTAATCAAAGAACTCCTAGCTGTGCATAACAATGCAATCTAACTCAATATGCTAGTCCCTCACTTCCCACAACAAAGGTGCTTTGAAAAAAGAGCTTTTATATTAAAGTTTTACTTAACGAATCATAGTTTTTGTGTCATAGAAGACAAATAGCTAAAAATTAAAGAATGCATTTAAATAGCATTTTAGAGTTTTTGATGGGCTTTAATATATGTCTTTGGATTCTCATTCAAAAGAAAACTGTGAAGGAGATAAACCAAATGGCAACATGTTCACATATTATGGCCAGGTTAGGCTATATGACTTGCCCAAGTTCACATAATACATTGCAGAGCTCATTTATTAACCCAAGATTTTGTCCTAAAATTCAGTGTTGTTTTCTCTGTTTCAGGGTGCAGGCTTCCATAGTTTAACTTCTGATTTTAGATATCAGGCTGGTTTTGACTCATTGTTCTTTTATCTGGGTATCTTTCCCATAGATTTGCTTATATTTCCTACAAATCATGCCTAGATGATCTACATCAAGATCTGAATTAGTGATTGGCATAATTCTCTGTCGCTTTGAGATTTTAGTTTTACAGAAGAGGCTTCAGTCAAAGATAAAAAAGCTGCCTCTATATTTTTGATGTGTAACTCTTAGGGGACAATAGGGAGACATGGCCTTTTAGGAGACCGTAGCCTTATTTCTCAGCAATTCTAATGAAGATTGTCTACTGTAGAGACCATAGATTTATAACGAGGAATCTTCTATTCTATTATTTGTTTTTTAATCTGAACATCTTTAGCTGGAGGAGAGCATGGTTTGAATGCTTCAAAAATTCAAACTTAAAACAGCCAAAACAACAGGCTAGACATAGAGTAAAATTATCACTTCTCACAGTTTAACATGGCATGCAAAGTTCTCTGTGATCTGGCCCTTGCCTGTGTTTCCTACTTGGTTATGTTATCATTGCCTCTGCTGTCTTCAGGTCTCCTTGAAAGCGAGGGGGGTAGAATGAGGCTTGAGCCACAATGGGCTTAACCAGGTTTCCAAATAGTTACTCAAATGGTATGTACAGGTACAAATTTTAACAAAGTTGAATTTATCAAACTCCTTTTTCAAAGTCCACCTCCAGTATCACCTCTTTTAGGTAGTAACCCTACCCCTTCCTGGGGAAAATGACTTACTCTTATCATGTGTTGCTTCAGAGCTCAGTTTGGCTTATACTTATTGTGGACGACTACAATGCTCCAGGCACTACACTTCGTGCTTGCACTTTCCTCATGTGTTTATTATAGTATGTGTTTTTCAGATGTCTGATACTTTCTCACCTCTTTGTCTCCATGGCTAACCTATGAGTTAATTGAAGACAAACCCCATGTCTTACTTACCTAGATATTCTACCACAAGTGCCCATGATAGTCCCCAGCACCAAACATCCCCCATGTCAACCACAGCAGAAATCAAGGTGAAAAAGACAAAGGGTCTTAGTGTACGCCATCCAAGTACTCACAATCTAGTTATGGAAATGGAGAGGAAAATGTTTAAGCATCAAACATCCGTGACTTCTGTGATATAGGTAAACATGACAGTAAGAAATTCCCACCCCAGTTATGACACACGGTGTCTTGTCTTGGTAGAGATCGACTGACATCAGGGTTTCTAGTCTGAGAGCATTGTAAAGGGACTGTCCAGATCCATGGGGAAGGGATGGAACCTGACCCAGTCGGGGAGCAAAGTAGAGGAAAAGCACGTGGCCAAGAAAAAGCAGCACAAGGCAAACTGGAAAAGCTGCATCTTTTCCTGTTGCCAAGGTCCCCATAATGAACAATTGCTTAAAACAAGAAGGGGAAGGCAGATCTTAGAGTCACTCCATCCTCACTCCCAACATACAGGAATAGCTAGGGAAAAGCAAAAGGTCCAGGATTTTACAGTAAAACAGAACTGGTATGTCCCAAATTCTTTATCCTTAGTACTGGCCTCAGGGTCTCCTGAAGGAGGGAGTGGCTTGGGTTATAGATACAAAAACAAGGCAAATGATAGGTAAGGCAAACTAGGTGAGGTTAAAAGCTATTTGTCACTGCCCTGCTGGTCCTCAGATCCCTTCCCATTCATTGGTAGGGTATCTGAAATTTCCACAATTTCATATTGTTTTCTAACAAGAACACTGGTAGTTCCTCTTAGCGGGCAAATATTCATAGGGAATAGCATCACAGGAAGAAATAAAGAGTAGAATGCAAGAGCTGTAATAAATTTAAGAAATATTCTTACCCCAAAGCTCATTTTAGACATGGAAAAACTGAGAATTGAAGAGTGAAGTAGAATTGTCCCAGGCATAGAGGTTTTGACATTAGGGTGATTGAAATTCATTAATTACCAACTAAACAACAGGTACTGTGTTAGGCAAGGTCATAGTTGTTATCTCATTTAATCTTCAGCATGACTCTACAAGTAGGGTTTTGTATCTTCATTTTACAAATGAGAAAGGTGAGGTTCAGGGGTATTAATCAGTTTTCTCTGGATTGTACATTTAGTGAGTGACAGGAGATCCAGGATTCACTCCAGCCTAGGTGAAAGCAAAGCCAATAGTATGGATCTAATTAACCAAGAGTTTTGCATAGCTGGCAAAAGCATAGTTTAGGTCAGATCCTTTCCAAAACTTCTAAATGACAATTCCTATTAGTTAAATATAAGCAAAATTTTATCATCCAATTTTGAAATGTATTTTTTTCTATTCCTAAAGTGAAAAATTTTCTCTTCCAAGAAGGTTTACTTCCAATTTTGTGTTGAGGTTTCGATTGTGTCTAGCAGCGGCTCTGGCCATTGTAATAAAATCAACTTCTTCGTTGGCTCAGAATGCTGTGCACTGAATGGAAAAGCAGTAAAAGAAGCATCCCCACCTCAGGTACCTTCATATCCGTTATCCTGCCCCCCGCATTCATGGACCAGAGAGAGGTTTGTCAAAAATACGGAAACTATCAAGCATATTTGCTATTTATATCTTCTTCTGTGGAGCTCTTTTTTTTCCCGTGATGCTTAACATAATCTGCAATCAGACTGGCTTATCTGCCCATTATTGAGACTCAGCCACTTGTGGTATAAAATGGATCAGGTCCTACAGGAGTGCATCCAAACAGCATAGCCAAATAGCAACGTAGATAACCGCAGGTTGAGAAAGACTTATAAGGTGAACGGAAACTAGTATTTTTGAGGACACCCTGTGTTATATAGTTTATATATTAAATTTAGCTTATTCGTATCTCATCAACAACTCTATCAGAAAGATCATTTTTACTGGGCTCTTACTATGTACCAAGCACTATTACAAATGCTAAATAGGCATTGACTTGTTTAATTTTAAATAGTACTAAAAGCTTTAAAAACAACAATGACGACAATTAGGGCAGCAATCTTCAAAATTGTCCAAATTCCAAAGTCATTTAGCTTATAGTTGCAACACACAATATTTTTTTCTTGAACTTTGTTTCTGAGCAAAAGCATACTTCAAAACCCTGTTTAACTACAGCATTGGGTTTTATATTATCTGGAATTAGTGTTATTCTGGATTATCTTCCAAAAGACAAAAGGCAAGAGTTGTTAGTGGTAGTCACAGGGAATCATAGAAGGTGAACATTATAAGGAGCTTTAATGTTATCTATTCCAGCAGCGCTCCCCCTCCTGCTTTGCAGACAGGGAGAGGGAAATTCTGAGAAGAGAAGTGATGTGGCTGTAGCCACATAGCTGGTTAACGGCAGTCAGTGGTCAAATTCAGTCCCCGTATTTCCCATTCCCACAGTCCTTCCACTATAATGCAAGATACAGGCTCCTGGGATGTAAAAACACTGCCTTTGCCAATTACAGGAAAAAAAAAAAAAAAAAACAGAAACCCAAGCA
Organism: Ceratotherium simum simum; assembly: GCF_057802395.1. Lineage (NCBI taxonomy): Eukaryota > Metazoa > Chordata > Mammalia > Perissodactyla > Rhinocerotidae > Ceratotherium > Ceratotherium simum. Next base: position 36,658,460 of record NC_141906.1, read on the forward strand.
TGCAAAACCTATGAAGTTCTAAGAGATTGTATTTTACTATGCAAAGTGCTACTTTGATATGATCAAACTATTCAGTGACAGCATCCTGAGTGACAGACTCTACAACGCTTCCCTGTTGCCTCCAGCAACATGTCAAAATTCCTTGTTATGTTAGAGAAAGCCCTTAAATATCTGATCCCTGTTTACCTCTCAGCCTTCAACTACCATGGCTCTTCACCTCAAAATAAATATTCTGGTCTCAAAATTATTCAACTCAATCCCCAACTGCCCTGCTTACATTTCCCTCTCCTCCTCCATACATACGCATTGAGCCCAGAAATCGCAATTTATGTCCAAACGACTTGTATTGTCTTATTTCTTTAAATACATATATTTGTAATTTATATTGTCTTTGAATATATATTTATTATAAATGTATTATTTATAATATATTCATTTATGTACAAATATATATTTATATTTCTGATTCCATATATTTCTTTAAATATATATATATTCTAAACATCCTATGTATCCACCATAAGACCTGTTTTAGAGTAGTACACATAAATGTTTATCTAGTGAACTGATGAATTTGGCATTATGACACACAATACACAAAACTTACATTCTTCTATCCAACTACAATTCCCTATCCCATTATGCAACATCTTGTCTCTACACAGAAATTCATTCTCCCTGATGGACACTGGAAAAAATTCCCAAAGTTAGAGATGTACACATAATACAAAAGAATCTCTATGTTCTTTCAGTTTCTTCCTATCCTTAATGATACTAAAGTGTCAGGAAATATATGCATCAGTCTCCCAAAGTAAATGAAGGTTTCTGAGAAATATCTATTTCTTGGGAGTACTCACTATTCATTTTTTATATAAACAAAGGAAAACTGCAGTTCTTGCCACTAAAATTCAAAATGCTACACACATTTGCAGAGTAAAACCCAGGAAGATTCAGAGAGAATCAAATCTAGCACAGTGCGAGCAGTAGACAATGTTATTTCCAACAAATTAATTTAATTGGTTCTACAATAGCAAGAGGAAATAGCTGTGTGCATTTAGATGTTCCCTTGGGAGCAGAGCTGAAAGTGACTCAGAATATACAGGAAATCTACTGCAGATCAAATATTCTTACAGAACTCAGTCCTCATTGTGTTACTTAATTGCAATACAATTTTATATCCAAATCACTTGTGCTGTTTTATTACTTCTTTAAAAAAAATACTTGCAAAATGCATTTAATTAAATATACTATTTTATAATACGTTAGGAGAATTCATGTTAATAGAACAAAATTTCAACCGACTAATATGATCAAAAATTCTTGCCTTCATCATTTGGAACTGCCAGATAAATTTATCTAAACTACAGCAATTTTTGCAATTTAAAGGCTATGGAAGAGTTTGAGAGGGTAGGTAATCCTGAAAGCTCCTGATTGCAGTAGGAACTAAGGTTTTCATTTTACTTATCAGTATTTTTTTAATATTTTTTATAAATGAGCCTGTTAGTTTTCAAATAAGAAAAGAACTTATTATTATTAAATGTTATAAGTGCTTTGAAAGAGGCAAGTTTCAACCAGCCCTGGTGGCCTAGTGGTTAAAGTTCTGCATGCTCTGCTGCGGCAGCACGGATTCGTTTCCCAGGCAGGGAGCCCCACCACTCGTCTGTCAGTAGCCATGCTGTGGCGGGGGCACACATAGAAGAACTAGAAGGGATTACAACTAGAATATGCAACTACTGTACTGGGCTTTGGGGAGGGGGGAAAATAAAGAGAGAGGAAGATTGGCAACCGACGTTAGCTCAAGGCAAATACTTCCCTGCAAAAAAAGAATTGAAGTTTTTTAAAAAAAACGGGAGGACTGAGTTTAAGGTACACCAGCAGCAAGAGGGAGACAACTGTCAGATACAATCAGTAAAGGCTTTAAGAGTGTGTACCACCAGCTAGAACTCCAGATCGAGTGAGGGAAGAATATTCCAGGTAGAAGCAATAGTGTTAGCAAATATCCAATATTATATGTGTGAGTGAATTAATGAAGAAAGTTGTGAATAGTAATTGTGTGTTTTAATAAAAGCAAATGGTCTAGGCACAATTGAGAGAATGATGTAAAAATGCTTTAAAAATTTGAATATCTTTAAACTAGGGATTCTGCTTTCTACTTTCACATATGCTAATGAACCTAAAGTAACCTGAGAGGGAGGTAATATTTTGTCTATTTTTCAGATAAAGAAATGAGTAATATAGAGGTTATAATGATTTATTCTCTCATTCATTCAAAACTTTTTATTGGGAACCTACACTGTGTCAGGCAGTGTTTTGAGTGCTGGGGAGTCAGAAAGAAACAAAACTGATAGTCCCGGGCCGGCCCCGTGGCTTAATGGTTAAGTGCGCGCGCTCCGCTGCTGGCGGCCTGGGGTTTGGATCCTGGGCGCTCACCGACGCACCGCTTCTCCGGCCATGCTGAGGCCGCGTCCCACGTACAGCAACTAGAAGGATGTGCAGCTATGACATACAACTATCTACTGGGGCTTTGGGGGGAAAAATAAAAAATAAAAATAAATAAATAAATAAACAGGTTTAGTTCTAAAAAAAAAAAGAAAATAGTCACTTAAAAAAAAAAAAAAAAAAACTAATAGTCCCTGCATTTGTGGGAGAATCCCTGTCCAGTGGCAGAGAGTTTCAGAGATGGGATCTGAGAATTTGCACTTCTACCCAGTTTCCAGGTTATACATTTCTTCTGGCCTGGGGATCACACTTTGCCAACAAGTAGAAAGCCCATGTAGGTGGAGCCTAATGAACAACGGGGGGCTTTATGGGTCATGTCAATAATCTGGAACTGTATTTTTAAAGAGAGTCATTAAAGCTGTTAAGGGAGGTTTAGGTAGTAGTGATAGACTAAGATTAGTGTTTGTAAAAAGGATTACGTTTATTGTGGTCTGGAGAGGGGACTGGAGAGAGGCAAGGTCAGACGTTGAGAAAACAATTAAGCGGTTAGTAGTAGTTGAGAAATGGTGGTAGCTTGGACTAGGGTAATGGCAATAGAGATGGAAAAAGTGGGTGGAGGTGACTTACCCCAGTTTCCATAGCTAGTAAATGGTAAATGTATTATTTGAAGCCAAATATTCTGACTACATATTCAGTGCTCTAACCAATTGCTATTAAAGTCTGGTCCAGATCATCATTAGCAGCAGCAATAGCATCTGAGAACTTGTTAGAAATGCAGAATCTCAGGCTCCACCCTAGACCTACTCCATCAGAATCCTCACTTTAAAAATATTCCCAGGTGGTTCCTATTCACATTAAAGGATGTAAAGCCACTCTACCATAAAACAGCTACCTGCAGCTTACAAACTTAGATAACGTATGCATTTGAATGGCAAAATTTATGAAGGAAATCCAACTTCTCTTCCAAAGGCAGTCTGCAATTCTTTATTAGGACATGCATATTAATAAATAAAAGGTGTTGCAGAAATACGTAGATACCCAGATTCATTGATAATCATATAACAAAATTCAAAAGAGATTTAAGTTAGTGACTATAATCTCTATTAAATTAAATGTTTCTGGATTTTATTTATTTTTCTATCCATAACTGAGATATACTTAGAAGAGAGGAAAGTGATTTATTAAACAATTTCACTAACTCTAAAAATCGCTTCATAAACTTGTCAAAGCTGACACTTAGTATTAGAAAAATGTCTGGAGGAGGAAAAATTTTGGATTCAAGGAGCTCTTTATTCTCTTAAATATTGGCAATTTAAGATTTACATCAACTCAATTTGTTATTTTATAAAAAGGAATAAAATATTAGGCAATCTCCAACTTTCATATTATGATAAACGTTCACAAGCCAGACAAAAGATTTACAGATTCTAGTAGGTATTCCATTCCCAATTTGCTAAAACCGATTACAAAATCCCTAATGGCAGCTCATCTTTTGGGCACACTGCTTAATGGTACATTTCTAGCATTTTGCACTTTAATTTTATCCTTTTCCTTCCTAATTGAACACACAGTTGAGTGGGCATTAGGCCAATGAGTGCTGATAGAGGCTAAAGTTGAGGCAAACCTAATGATCTCCATCTTGCCTTAATTGTGTTGAATTTATGAAACCTATGCTTCTCCTCACCAGCCTCAGCAATTTCATTTTTATCTGTTCCATCCATTTGTGTAAAGTAATAAAGGCAAAGTGAATAAAATATTAAAATATTTCCACAAATGGATATTGCTTTACAAGCAGAGGTGGCGATGCATATAAACTGAACCGCTGGCTTGTAGGTGGAGCCATTGTTGGATGGATTGAAGTGTCCTTCCTAAACTGATGTAGTCTGAAGTTGGTACAGAAAAATAGTTTAGAGGGTCTTGATATATAATGCATGAAAATGCAGGATGTACAAAATTTGAATGAACAAAGTTCAGTAACTGTCCACAGCTTAATTTATTACAACAAATTAGTATTGAGGGTCTGTTTTCCAACTAATTTGTATTGAGGCACTATGTTGAGTAATAAGATGCACCCTGATCCTCAATATAGATACTGTTTTGGGGAGAAAAAAAGGGAACATAGTCACAAGTGATTGTATAACATTCACACATTTGAAAGAAATCTGAAAAGGCATTGAAGAGGAGGTAACATTTTAAGACCTTGGATTTCAATAGGCAGAAATTAGGAAGTACATGCATTTCAAATAAGCAAAATATAATCAACAATAATTTAAAAGTAGAAAAACACAGTTTGTCCATGATAAAATATAATGTAGATAAATTGTCAACCATAAGATAATTATAGCTAATAATTATTAAACACTTTTTATTGTCATTACCTCTTACAGTAATCACTGCATCTAATGTTCACGACAATCATTAGAGGTAAGTAGTTTACCTTCTCCATGTTACAGATAAAGAAACTGTAGCTAAGGAAAGTACAATAACTTAGCCAAGGCCACACAGCTAGTATGTGGGCAGGAGGAACTGGACCATTGACTGTGTTACTGGAAAGTCTATGTTTTCCCATATCCTTACTAAACAACACTCATGGTATGTGTACCAGACAGTAGTAGGAAATAAGGCTAGAAAGATTAATTCCTAGTTTTGAAATTCTCCAATTTTTCTGAGTTACTTATATAAATGGCATTGCAAAACTTACATTAAGACATCACCATCTCTATCCTTCCTGACTCCATCTTGTACCCCTCACTGTTTCCTTTCTCTATCGTGTTTTCCCAGGGCAGTAGACTTATCAAATATATGATTCTTCCAAACCACTCTGTGGGTATAGACAGTTTCATTTATGTGCATATCTTTGACATGGCTAGGCTAGGCATCATGTAGCCTAGATTACGTGGTCACTCAATAAACGAATGGAATCTGAAAAGGAATGAAATAACCCTTTTGAAATATTGTCATTACTTTTATAAAGATTACTCCCAGGTGGAAAAATATTGACTGGACATTAAAAGAAATCTGCATTCTAGGACACCACATCTCTATCTGTTAGCAATTATATTTTTGAGAAGCAACATAACATGGTGATCATCAACAGTGAGTAGTTGTTGCAAATTCAGTACGAAACAACCGGATAACAAACAGTCTAAATTCTCATTTGAAAAATCACTTCCCAGTTGTCTTTTAAAATTCACATTGGAACATAAAGTTTGAGGATTATATAGAAAATCAAAACAAAACATGCAACACTTTATGATCAGGAGGCAAAATTAGAAAGTAACTGCCATTCATCAAAGTGATTTACCTACTTTATTAGTCCTGAGGTGGTTAACATTACAAACATTCTGACAATTTCTGTTCTTTATGGCTGGAAACATAGGTATCTGTGGGTGTGTTGATGATGAACTATTAACAGCTTCATTTTTTCCCTTTATGATTTCACACAAACTCTCTCTGTAGCCTTCATGTTACTGGACCACATTTGAGAGAAGGTTGTGTTATAATCATGGCCATCTGGTGTTCTGAGAACTAATTACCTTGGCTAGAACCTAGAATACATCTTTTTACTAAACTCTTCTGCAAGTGAAGATTATCTGAACCAGATCTAATTACCAGAGAAAACAATAGCACCTACAGTTGGGCCATTCTGACATGCCTTCCATGAGAAAGTGACTGTGTAGTTAACTACTTTATTGTGAAGCCAGCAAGACAAAAGCAGTTAAAACTAATGTGGCTCAAGATTTTGGAAGCAGAGTCAAGTGATCCATTCCTCTCCTGTCTCCACTGAATTCACAGGCATCTCTAAACCTGATTCACTTTGCAGCATTTTCACTTATTCATTTTTTACAAAAAATTATGAAGGTATACACTATTATTGTCTTCACTTTACATAAGGAAACTGAAGCATAGGGAGTATAAGGAATTGGCCCATATAACATAGCTAGGACATAGTGGCACTTGAATCCCAACTCAGGCAGTATGGCAGTGTAGGTAACATCTTAAACAACTTACCTACTGCTTCTCTTATGTGTACTACAACTACCACCAGCACCATTTCTTACACAACTACTACCATCACTATTGACTGTGCTAGCTGCCCTTTAAATGAGCATTTCTTACATGTTAAGCATTGTGTCAAGGATTTCACTAACATTTATTTATTAATCCTCCGAGAGGCATTATTATCTCCATCTTGCAGATAAAACTGAGGCTCAGGGAAGTTAAATAATCAAGATTATGGAGCTAATAAGTGCATGTGGCCAAGGGTCAAATTCTGATTCCAAAGACTGGCTCTTAATATCTAGATGAGCCCTTCCTTGATTTATCTCAGTATTTCTTAACCAGGGACAGTAACAATCCCTGGAAAGCATTTAGAAATGTGGCGAGTATTTTGTGGAGTATTTGGGAGTATTATCCCAAAGCGTTGAAGGCAGGGATGCTAAACATCCTTCAGTGTGCTGGAACGTCCTTCAAAATGAAGGAAGAATTGTCCTACCTCCAAAATGTCAATAGTGCCCAATTTAAGAAACACTAACTTACCATTTCTTTTCCCATCTCAGAGGTGTTTCTCATGTTGTACATTAGCTAAAGTATTTCCACACAACTCTTGCTATCTTTCATATCCGGAAGGGCTCGGGGAAATGGTGAAGGTCCTTTAGGAGGGGGTTACACATGGTAGTGACTTTTTTCGGGTCCCAAGGCAGTTCTAATTTATGTTCCTCTAAGAATAGGGATCATTTACAATTTTAAATAGCAAACGAGAGCAGCTGACATGTAAATAATGCAACTCAGCCCCTTTGATTCCCTTTGAGTAATGCAAATTAATTCTGATAACTGCCTAAATCAAATATTCAGTGAGAGAGATATGAGATTGCTATGGCAGATGATGCTGGAATTATTTGCTGCTGTTGTCTGCGGTGGTGGTGGTGGTGGTGGTTTATTTGTTCACTTACAGATATTCTAATTGGCAATCTATTTGTCCATCTGTATGTATTGCAGCCACCTGAGGTATTCACACAAAACAACAGTTTGAATCTTTGACTACATTCCTTTTAATTTTATAGGTTTTTTCCTTTCCCCACAATGACAGGTAGTGTAATGATTCTCTCAAATACTATTACTAAATGATAATGGGCAATGGTTTGGGAAGAAGAGTAATGTCATGGTGACAACTAAGAGGCCAGTACCTGATGGTGGATTGGTCTTTGTGTTCAAAGGATAATTTAGCTACCTCGTAAGGTGCGAATATACTTAAATCTCTCTACGTTGGTTACTGCTATAAGCCAAAGTCTGAATATGCTTTACTTTTGCTTGAAAAAATAGAAAGAAAAAGAAAAAAATGACAGTACTTTGCCATAGGATAACTTACAGAGAGCTGTCTTTCAGTTACCCTGTCAATCAACCTCAGTGCACTGGAGCATATTTCTCACCAGGCATCATTCTCATAATAGTCCTGCAAGGTGAAAGTAGCCATTTCACAGATGAAGAAAATGAAGCTCAGAAAGTTAATGCCTCTCCAAGGTCACAGAGCTAGTGAATGTCCAAGTGAGGATTCTAACCCAGGACGATCTATTTCTAAGGCCCACGTTCACCTCAATAGGCCACCTTGAGTTACCAAGTTCAATGAGCACTGGAGTGGTAAGGTCATCTTATATCTTACAGATTGTTTAAGTGTTGTCAGCAAACATTAATGTACCATGTTTATTTGTGCTTTATAACACTGCCAGGAAGTAGCTAGGGAATAAAGAATTACTTTTTTCAGAGGAAGATAGTGAGGATAAGAGATGAGAAGGGAATTTTCCAATGTCACACGGCCAATAAGTGGTAGAGACACGCACAGAGAATGAGGAACTGACATCACTTTCCAGTACAACAAATGCCACCTCTTTGAGAGAGAAAGCTGATGATTGCAGCCTCAGAAATACATTTGCTTTTATAAATCAGACTCTTCTCTAACCAAAGAACAAAAAGGTTTTATTCAGCAAAGCAAGTCTTGTGAATGTCTACAAAATGGTGCTTAGCGATGTCAATTGTAATTCATCAATAAATTTTTCAACAGATATCTTAGATATAGCTGAAGTGACATCTTTTGCTCAACCAAAACTTGTCCCCAAGAAAACCACTTAAATGCTTAAGACCTTAGTTTTCTCATCTGCAAAAGATAATAGAGATTGTATAGCATTTTTATCCAGAGCATAACATTAGGAAAGAATTAAAAATAATTATAAAATATGTGATGAATTTTAAGTGATCATATATATATGACTTATTTAGACTCCTATTTCTTTTGCTTTCTGCCAAAACTTTTTAAATAGTAGACTAGAAAATAAATTGCATATCTACCCACATGCAATTGATTAGTGATCCTGTTTATAAAATATGTAAATACCCAATTCCTAATTTTATATTAAAATACATAATTCAAGTTATAATAAACAACATTTTGGTGAATATTTTTAAATTTTAGTGTGTTATTAACTAACTTTTGAGAGGAGACTTAACCAGTGGATGAGACAATCTTGCTCTGAATTTGGTTTTCCCTTGGGAAATCAAAGCCAGAACGCAAATATTACTATATTTCGGCTCAAAAGCTACAATAAATAGAATGGTAATTATGCATCAGTCAAAACTACCCATTGAGAATAATTTTCTGATTTCTTTAGCATGCCTTTTTTTTTTTTTTTTTTTAATTTTTTGTTTGTTGCAGTAACATTGGTTTATAACATTGTAAAAATTTCAGGTGTACATCATTGTACTTCTATTTCTGCATAGATTACATCATGTTCACCACCAAAATACTAATTACAACCCAGCACCACACACATGTACCCAATTATCCCTTTCACCCTCCTCACTCCCCCCTTCCCCTCTGGTAACCACCAATCCAATCTCTGTCCCTATGTGTTTGTTTATTGTTGTTATTATCTACTACTTAATGAAGGAAATCATACGGTATTTGACCTTCTCCCTCTGACTTATTTCACTTTGCATCATGCCCTCAATGTCCATCCATGTTGTCACAAATGGCTGGATTTCATCGTTTCTTATGGCTGAGTAGTATTCCATTGTGTATATATACCACAGCTTTTTTATCCATTCGTCCCTTGATGGGCACTTAGGTTGCTTCCAAGTCTTGGCTATCGTGAATAAGGCTGCAATGAACACAGGGGTGCATGTACCTTTGCAAATTGGTGTTTTCAAGTTCTTTGGATAAATACCCAACAGTGGAACAGCTGGATCATATGGTAGTTCTATCCTTGATTTTTTGAGAAATCTCCATACTGTTTTCCATAGTGGCTGCACCAGTTTGCACTCCCACCAGCAGTGCATGAGTGTTCCCTTCTCTCCACAACCTCTCCAACACATGTTGTTTCCTGTCTTGTTAATTATAGCCATTCTGACGGGAGCACGCCTTTTTAAGAAAGGAAAATTGTTGAGATAATTCTACTTAGAATTCTCCACCCCATATTTGAGTGGTATTTATTTATTTATTTATTTTTGAGGAAGATCGGCCCTAAGCTAACATCTGCCAATCCTCCTTTTTTCTTTCTTTCTTTTTTTTTTTTTTGCTGAGGAAGACTGGCCTGGGCTAACATCCATGCCCATCTTCCTCCACTTTATATGGGACGCCACCACAGCATGGCTTGACAAGCAGTGCATCGGTGCACGCCCAGGATCCGAACCGGTGAACCCCTGTCCGCTGCAGCTGAGCGCACGCACCTAACCACTTGCGCCACCGGGCCAGCCTGAGTGGTTTTTAAATAGGGAATAAGTTCTTTGGGGTTAAACACCCTGATTCTGAGATAACAGTTTCGGGCAGAGAGGTAGGAAGAAGCTGGTCCTTGTTGGATAGGTAGAAGTGGGGAGAGACACTGTAAATACAATCCTGAGTTTTGAACACAGAGCTGCTGCTTTGGTAGGCATTGTATACATACTGTCGGGAAGAAATCCCAAGAAAGCCTCCAGCACTTTCTGAAATTGGAGTAAGGAGCTTCATGCAATTAGCCTAGGACTGGGAGACAACAAGAGAAAGTGTGTGGGTCTTGGAAAAATCCTTTTCCCCAGGGGAGAAAAAAAATAGTGGGTGGCAGGTCTATAGTTTGCTTTTGTTCTAGTTGATAGCATATGGGTCTTCTTTTCCTTTTTAAGAGCTCAATACTACAGAGTGCTGAATTCACCTGTAAGGGAGCAAATGGGATTTCTAAAAGGTTATAAATTATTCTAGTTAGCCCACAGAGGTCATTCTGCAAGAAACTCCAATGAATCAGAAAACAATAAATACATCAACATGTGTGAGACCTGTACCAATTTTTATCTATTCCAGAGGGTGATTGATTGACTAACCCAGATTTGCTCTTATTGGCACAGCACTGAGATGAGAGGCGAGGAAGGGCCTATGTGAAACAGTAGATTATAGGATTTCTGTGTCAAGAATAGTGCACTCAATTTGGATTAAAGTCCACACACGCAAAAATGAGATTCAATTTTAAGAGCATCTACTTATGGAGCAAGTGCCATGTATCAGGAGATTTATATCTAACTCATCACTGCCCTCTGAGCTAGGCATCATTCTCCCCATTTTGTAAATGAGAAAACTGAGGCTCAGACACATTACGTAACTTGCTTGAGGACACACAGCTAGTAAGTGACAAGGCAGAGTTTCATGAAAACCTGACTCTATAACCTAGGTTATTGATCCCCATGCAACACCTAGTGGAGGAGAAGAAGGACAGCTGTACGGAACAAATGACAGCGCGAAATGTTGGTATTTTTAATCAGTGAAGCCTAAAATTTCCCTGCCTGAGATGGTTTATCACTAGCCTAACTAGAACTCTCCAGATCTGTGCTGTCTAATAAAGTAGCTCCCAGCACCCACAGGTACTGAGCACTTGAAATGTGGCTCATCCAGACATGCAGCAGGAATAAAATGCACATCAGATTCTGAAAATTTACTATGAAAAAAGAATGTATATTGATAATTTTTATATTGTTTATATGTTGAAATGATAATATTGTGGATATATTTATTAAGCTAAAATATATTATTAGAATTAATTTTACCTATTTCTTTTTACTTTTTTAAAATGTAGCTACTATAAAATGTAATTTGACGTACATGGGTCGCCTTATTGGATGGTACTGGACCAGACTTTGAAAGAATGGAGATGATAAGATACTTTTTGCCTTTGAAGACCTCTCCTTTTTTCATAAGAGGAAAAAGACTCCAAGATCCTGCTGTTGTTGAGCTTCTGTTTTGAAAATGTGAGTTTCTTTGCAACCTGTGCCCTGCTGAGGCCATCAGCATGGGCGATGGGGCTGGGAAAAACCTAGTTCTAATTCTACTCCTCCTGTCTTATCTAAGAATTCTTTTAAAAAGTTAGTTGTCATCTCTGTGCCTTAGTATTTCATTTGAAAAATGAGAATATTAATTTCAACCCAAAATTATTGTTAGAGATATTAATGAGATAATCCATGCAGGGTGCCTAGCTCAGGGACTGGTTGCTGATAAATGCTCAATAAATGTAAATTTGCTTCCTCTATTCCTCTTTTCCTCTTCCATGTCACTAAAGGACACCAGGCCAGTCACTCTAATAATGCTGTCTCTTTTATGGCACCATGGATGATTTTTTTCTCATCTCAGATTTTCTCCTGCATCTCGTTACCCAGCGAATGGAAAGGGCGTTGCTTTTTTAAAAGTTAGCAGCTTGGGGCCAAATTTGTATCAAGGATGAAAAACATCTCAAAGTAAATTCAATTTGTAAACATTCACTTGTTTAAATAAACTCTGCTTTTCAGTTTAGTGAAAAAATGCTAACCGAGTTACCTGCGGCACTTTTTGTTTTTAAAATAGCACAAGCCTTAAAAAAATCAGTATTGTTTCTGTATTCATTTCTCCCTTAATTTCCTTCATTGAAGCATCTTCCACAGTTTCCTTAGCTTTAGAATTTGAAGAACTTTCTATTTGCAAATGGGTTCTAAAAGGTCTATGACTATTCGTTCTGCGTGTGATCTCGATTCTTAACTAAATGTTCACTCATACAATCATTCATTCATTCACTTGATAAATGTTTATTGTATCCCTGTTATATGCCAGGAACTGCCAGAGGATATAGTGTTTAATAAGTCAGATTCAGTCCCTGTGCTCTCAGAGCTTACATATTAGAGAGACAGACATATGTTCTATATGCAACCAAAACATAAGAGTAGACAATGAGTGAGAAGACACAGGGTACTAAGGGAATATGAAAAGGGACTTGACCTTAGGGCCAGGGAGGTAACTCCTAAAGTAGTAATGTTTAAAGCAAGACTATTACAAGGAGTAGGAGTTAGTGGGATGGATATTATCCCAAACCACATCCATAGCTTCATACTCCAAAACTTTGCCTACCATTGCTGTACCTTTAAAAATAAAATAAAATTGGACATTCTGGGAAGTTACTCTTGGCCGTGACAGATCAATATGAAAACCAGGGTGATATGGAACATTCATATTCAATTAATTTCTCAAAAGTGCATCCAGGATAGTGCTACATTTGAATAGCATCTTGCAGAAGTTATGGTCCTAATCTTTTTTAAAAAAGAGGTGGATCATCTTTGAATACTAAGTAAATATTAGAGTATTCTCAGAAGGGGTATAAAATAAGCTTTCAGAGACCTGTTAAAATTACTCTCTTAGTGGAATTCCAAATATTATTCAACATTTTATTAAGTGAGTTAATTCAATGAGACATTCCACATTTAGGGAAAAAACATCTTTGAGAGGCATTCTTCCAAAGATAACCTCATCAAGAACATCAGAGAGGAGCTATAGACAGTATCTCAATATAAAATGGTAGCATTCTTAAAATACATATTCAGTTGAAACTTACTGAATATTTACTTTATGGTGGGCACTTCTATCCCAGATTATTTTATTAGATCCTCTTGTTCTCAAACCACTCTATAAGGTAGGAATTCCGGCCCTCCCCATTGTCAACATAAGAGAACTGAGGCTTATAGGACAGAAATGCTTTGTCCAACTCACAGAGCAAATAAAATAGTAGATGTACACATCAGCCTGCAATTTCTGACTCTCTCAGTATAACTAGCATTGATTAGGTTGGCAATGACTGGATGTAGAAAGAACCATAAGTGGCCTGGGTTGTTTTGGTATTTAGAATAGTATCCCAGACACCATTCACTACAGTGAGGACATTCCTTCACTAAATGACCCCGAATTTGAAAACTGCTCCTGGAAAACTGCCTCTAGAAACCTAAAGACATGTGCCTTGGAGAAAAGAAACACAGTTTTGGAAAACCCATAATCAAATATTGTCTCTCTGCCTAAAGTCTTGGCATTTCCTCACTCATGCCCCTCAGGAATAACTGTAAAATGCATGCAAATCTGATCTTGTGCCACGCACCCACCTATTTTATTTTATTTTTTTATTTATTTTTTTTTTTTTAAAGATTTTATTTATTTTATTTTTCCCCCCAAAGCCCCAGTGGATAGCTGTATGTCGTAGCTGCACATCTTTCATCACTCTCCTGCCGTTCTCCCCCACCTCCCACCACAGACCCACAGACACACATACACATACACATCGTTGCTTGGCCAACTCGTTCTCATCCACTACATCTCAGCTCTAACACCATTTCCTCCAAGAGGTCTATTCTTCCCTCCCAAGCAAGAATTAAATTCCTGGGGCCGGCCCCGTGGCATAGCGGTTACGTGCGCGCTCCACTGCAGCAGCCCGGGGTTCACAGGTTCGGATTCCAGGTGTGCACCGAAGCACCGCTTGTCAAGCCATGCTGTGGCAGCATCCCATATAAAGTAGAGGAAGATGGGCACAGATGTTAGCCCAGGGCCAATCTCCCTCAGCAAAAAAGAGGAGGATTGGCATCAGATGTTAGCTCAGGGCTTGATCTTCCTCACAAAAAAAAAAAAAAAAAAAGAATTAAATTCCTGTCCTATGCACTCCTTGAAGTCTTTTTTAGTTAGCCTTTATAACTTTGTATCTTAATTGCATGTTTACTGGCCTGTCTTCCCTACTGCACTGTAACATGTAAACAGCGATGGATCCTAGTTTTGTGGAGCCTCAAGTATATATAAATTGTGTAGAGGACTCTTTAATAAAAATAATTCAAAATTACAAACAGAAAATTAAGTGCACATGTGAATATTTATTTAGAATGAGAAAATAAATCACATCAAGTTGGAAATTTTAAAATTTAAAAAATATTACCACCACCCTCTACAGAGAAAAATAACACTATAGTTTTACTAATTAATGGCCTAATATGCCTCTATTTTTCTATAAAAAAAACTTTTGAGTCTGACCATTTCAAACCTAGTTTTTCCTCCACCATCCTCATCCTTCTAGTGTTCAGGACCAATGGACACCTTTATATTGTGTAACAATTTATGGACATGCACCTTCTAATCACGGAGCCCAGCGAGTTGACACAGTGGTCAACAAGGCTTCTAGATATCATTTCTAGCTGGGTGGCTAGTCCTAAATTAACATACTCAGAAGTGACTGTGAACCAGACACATCTATCCTTCTAAATCCAGACTACACATATGTAAAAGTATATATGTATGTATGTAGACATCTATCTATATATCTATCTATCTATCTATCTATCTATCTATCTATTTCCTCAATACCAATTTCTCTCAGCTGGATCTCTAAAATGCTACTGGCAACTCCAATGCCACTCTTCTTGAGGAAGAAAAGTGGAGTAGGAAAGCTGGTAGGAAAGCTGGAGTACAAAGGGACACAAATTCTTATCAATGTACTTAAAATATATTAATTTTGCAAATTCTACAAAATATATGACCATATGAACACACTGCCAAAGCCAGGGCTTTGGAAGGGCCTGTGCATATGCTTAAACTTTGTATTAGTTTATAATAAATCCACTTTTGGATACGAAAAACAAGGATGTGTCTTTTTTGACTTTTGAATCCCTTGTTCCTAGTCCTGTGCCTGACATATACTAGGTCCTCAAAACATATTTATTAAATGAATGATTTAAATTCAGTTATATTAGTTTATAGTCACATCTTCATAAGCCATGAATTGCTTTGTAAAATAATTAAAAATAAAACAGGGGGAATAAAATGGCCCACATTATTAGTGATGCTAGGTCCAGCTTTAAAACAACAACAAACTTCATCTGGCGCTATGCATATCATCAGCATATTATTATTCTTGTCATAAATATTGTAATTCTAGTCCTGTGTGTTTTTTTTTCTTTTTTACTGAGAAAGATTTGCCCTGAGCTAACATCTGTGCCAATCTTCTTCTATTTTGTATGTGGATCGCTGCCACAGCATGGCCACTGACAAGTGGTGTAGGTCTGCACCCGGGAACCAAATCTGTGAACCCAGGCCACCAAAGCAGAGCATGCTGAGCTTAACCACTAGGCCACTGGGAAGGCCCCTAGCCCTGTATGTTCTTGAGGTACTGCATTCCTCTCTATGATTAAGAGGTAGTATAGAACTTATCTTTTGAAATACTTTTCCACAAAGGATTTATTCACAGATATGAGACAAAAGATCATAAAATGTAAATTAAGTTCAAGGGATCTATGCTTACCAAGAGGAGAATGGGTAAACAAACTGTGGCATATCCGTATAATGCAATAACTACTCCAGAAATAAAAGGGTATAAACTACTGATGTATGCTACAATATGGATGAATCTTCAAATAATTATGCTGAGTGAAATAAGCCAGACAACATGCTATACGATTCTATTTATACAAAATTACAGAAAATGCAAACAAACTTATGACAGAAGGCAGACCAGGAGTTGTGAGGAGGGGGCCTGTGGGGTAGTAGGGAGAAGAGATGACAAAGGGACAACAGGGAACTTTTGGAAGTGATGGATGTGTTCATTACTTGATTGTAGTGATGGTTTCATGGGTATATACACATGTCAAAACTATCAAATTATATGCCTTAAATATGTGCAGTTTATTGTATATCAACTAGACATCAAGGAAAGTGTTAAAAAATCAAAGGAGCATGTATTTATTGTTGTGTTACCAAAATAAAATAAATTAGTAAGCATTACGTAGCACAGGCCCTCAAGAGGGTAGACCCAGATATGTCCCAGCTGTGTCCTCGTTTGCCCAGATTAGTATGTCTGCGTATAAAAATCCTTACGGTGCTACAGCAACTCCTGAGCCTCCTCAAAGATTTATAAAGGGTAATATTTAGTAGAACATCCCTATCAGCATTTCTAAAAAATCCCTATTTCTAGAGTGTGCTCAAGGCCAAGAGGGATTTGACAGAGCAAATAATAGCCTATGTAATGAAAGAGCAATCCTTATTCTAAAACAAATGCACAGCATTCTGAGACAAATGGATGGGAGAAAGTCTCATTGTATTAGATCGACCTTTTTACACATATGACGCAAGGTCATTTTAAGTGAAGGAATACTTGATTTTTTAGAAGAAGACCAAACTTATTATTGGATTAGTCTTAAGGACATTCTAACTACTTATTAAATACCATGATATTTGCATTGGAAACCTCTGCAAAATTGACTTCACTACTTCAGGTCTGGAGAGGGCTTTTAGGTAAGCAACCTGCACCGGAAACTGGGGTCTCCTTTGCCTCATTTTTACTCCGTGTGGAATGTTTGTTGAAAGATTATAAGAAGAGATGTTAGCAAATAAGAAATAATATTAAAATGAATACAGCTTGGTTTCTTTTATTTTAATTAATTTTCTTTTGAATAAAATGTTTAAATAAAATTTCAGGATGACAAGAGATAGTCACGACCAGTAAAAAGTCAAACTGCATATCCTAACAACAACTGCTTTATCTTGTCTAATGTTACAATCATCACAGGTGATAGGCAAGACAGGCATGAATCTTTACATTTTATTTTAAAAATAAAGGTCACTCATAAATTCACTACTGTTTCATAGTTTTCAATATTTTAAAAAAAAATAAATTAAGAAGCAAAAGTCTTGGGGCTGGCCTGGTGGTGTAATGGTTAAGTTCACATGCTCCATGTCAGTGGCCTGGGGTTCGCGGGTTCGGATCCCAGCGCAGCCCTACACACCGCTTGTCAAGCCATGCTGTGGCGATGTCCCATATAAAGTAGAGGAAGATGGGCACAGATATTAGCCCAGGGCCAATCTTCCTTAGCAAAAAAGAGGAGGATTGGCAACAGATGTTAGCTCGGGGATAATCTTCCTCAGACACACACACACACACACACACTCACACACACACACACACACAAGTGAAAGTCCTCCTTCAGTCTGTCCTGTTCAATCCTCCTCTTCTAACAACAGTCTGGTGCTTCTGCACCTTTATTTTTTTCTTTGAGTATACCAACAGGTTAAACATTGGAGTATTTCAAGTCTTATGCCACCTTGACTTTTTACTGTTCCCCAACACACTGTGTACTTTCAAGGCTCACTCTGAGCCTTTGCTTAAACAGGAGTTTCTTCCACTTCTTGAGACATTGTGTTTGTTTCCACTGACAAATTATCTCTTCCTATGTATTTTCTGATCCTTCCTTTGTAGATTTAATTACTTCCCCTAAAGATAGGAACAAATAGCTCTTAGTACATATTGCTTCCCTTGTCCTTTAAGCATTTTAACAAAAAACATTATTGTATAATAGACATCCTTTACATATATTTTTCTCCCCAACAAGACTGTGAGTTTCATGTTGGACTAAAGATGATTTGTAATTGTTAGGAATTTCCTGGAGTCAGGCAGATCTAGGTTTCAATATGATGCTGGCCTAAAGCAAGGTTGACATGAGGGAAGCCATGTTCTAATTTAGAATAACCTTTGACTAACTCACCCAAGCTGTATATGTTTTACCTTGCATGGAACCTAGGAGATAAATAGCTACCCTCTGGGAAATAATCCTGGCAGACACATGTACTTCCCAAAAGCGATAGATGATAACTTTGTTCTTTTGAGTTGCTTAGGAACATGACGACCTCCTCAAACAAGAACATCTATGCTGGCATACATCATCGATGACAACTGAGTGACCTGGTGTGGCATCTCCAGTCACCAATGCCAGATGGTCAACATTTCTGAGCCCCTCCTTCATAGCCCACTAGTCCCTATAAAACTGCCTCAAGATGATGTGCTTGTCTAAGACAGTCTTTGGCACATGAGTCTGCCATCTTCTGATTTTGTTGGCTAATTGAATAAATCCCTTTCTCAACCACTGAATTGTTTGCAATTGATTGGCTTCAGGGTTGCGGCAAGCAGAACGAGCCATTGCTCAGTTACAAATATCGTCTCTAAAACTTTTAGGAACCTGGTTTTGGACAAGTTACTTAATCGCTTAGTGTCACTTTGGTTTTTTCACATATGAAATAGAAATCATGATACCTGGCTTGCTGGGATATGGTAAAAGAGATATCGTGAAACAGTGTATGTAAGGCATGCCTGGTACATAATATATGTTCAGTAAATGATAACTAATGTTTTTGATGCTGTTTTGTTGTTGTTATTGCTTTCACAGTGACAGCTAATACCCAGGAAATCAAAATGTGTTTTTGAAGAGCTTTCAGTTACGCCCCAGGTGGTAACTCCTCGCAGATTTCCAGGCAGAAGAATATGACAAAGATCACGGAACAATATTCCTCAAAGCAAACGGACCCTCGCAAACATATTGTCTTGATCTGACAGACCTTGCTATAGTGCAAATGAAGAGAATTGCAGCTAGAATAAGCCATCTGGGGTCTTGTTAGGCATCAAGCCCATAGGAGATAATGAAAACATACATCACCCATAACCTTTTAGGCCACCCGGGCTATTGAACATAACAGGAGCATAATAGCTTTCCTGATGTGTCGGAAATTCTCCACTCTCGCGTACAGGTAGTTCATCAAATTGCTCCACACTTATTGCTTCAATCTGCATTCAGCTTTAATATGCCCTCTATGCCTGAATCCTTCTTCTCAAAACCTTCAAGGCCCCAGGAAATTGTTGTGCCTGAATGCCGTACTCACTAAGTGACAAAGACCCCAAAAGTTGAAAATCAAGTCTGCTACATGATAGAAGTAAAAAGGAGAGAAGTCATGTTAAAAATAAACAGTTTCAAAGATTTCATGAAAAAAAGTCAATGCAATTTGCAACTTCATTTGTTCTGGTGACAAGCTGAAAAAATGTTGGTGGTACAAATGCATCAGAAAATTTGACACAAATTGAAAGTGACTACACATTCCATTATCCCATACTCCCTTGGTAATGGAAAATGATTGTTAAAGACAGTTTCTAATATGTCTTAGAAGCATGAGCTTGTCTATGGGAAATAATACCCTCGATTATGGGGAAAGATAAGCATTCAAAAGGAGGTGAGGACTGCTGAGATTCTGTGATCCAAGCCTCACTATTCTGATTACTGGCTGTGCAAACAATTTCATTAAGAGATACTGAAATATACAAAGAAAACTGTTATCAATGGAACACATATAAAAATTTGGGTGTAGAAATGACTCATTGGGCAATGAGTCATTAACAGAAAAGTCAGTGTGGTCAATCTATAATTAAAGCTTGCCAATATATTTGCTGCAGTTTTTCTAAGAGTGTTTACATATATTTAAATGGCATTCTATTCATGGAAAACACTTTAAAAGAAACTAAAAATATGACACATCAAATTGAATTTTCTCCAGAAAGTTCTGAAATAAAAGTATAATCAGAATCTGGTACATAGTCTTTCGAATTAACTTCATTTTTTTCATAGTGCAGCTTGTAACATTAGTATGTTGTGTCTTACGCAAAGAATGGTTATACAATCAAAGAACCTAGATTCTTAAGAGTTAGACAAGGTACAAGGATACTAAATGTTTATGTTAATACTTACAATAACATCATGTGAGAGTCTTTATTTTCTTTATTTTACAGGGAAAATTGATCTCAGAGAAATTATGGACCCTTCCCAAGGTCACCCAACTAATGAGTGATAAAGGTGAGATTTGAATTTGAGTACGCTTCACTTGAAAGACTTGACTATTTCTTATATGCCATCTCTTCCAATAGATTCTGATCCTGTATTTAATTCAATTCTGAATGTATCTACTTTATAGCATCCTGCATAATCATATAGTAATTCAGAAAACATCTTCAGACTCATCAATATAAAAAATTCACTTACTCCATTCATTCAAAAACATTTACTAAAAACTTACTCGTTCCTAAGTGTCATGCTTAGTGGACATTCACCTATGGCCATAATAATTAAAACAGTAATAGTCAGAGCAATTTCAATAGCAAGCAGGAGAAACCCAATCCAAAGTAACTTAAGCAGCACAAAAAGATTTATTGAGAGGATACTGGAGAGATGTTAAAATATAGTGTTTAGAAGGAAATTGCATGTATCAGATGTATCTGTAAAACAGGAATAATAAGTAGGGATATCACACTCATAATTTGGATCTTTGTTATTTTAGTGAAGCCACTGAGTTAATTTAAAACAAATAGGAACATCAACAAGAGTAATCCTGTTTATACTTTGGGGCAAATATAATGTTTCAAACCTTTTCCTATAATGTGCTGCCAAAGCAGATGTTAGTCTCTTTTTGAAATTAAACACTTGACAGTTTCTACCTTTATCTTCTATGTTGATTTTTGTATGTATTCAGTCCTGGGTTGAATTTCTTTTCCTTATGCTTGTTCACCAATCCCACCAGCAAATGCTTGCTGAAACATCTCCATTTCATTCATTGTATTAGATATTATCAAACTACTTATCACATTAGAGGCCATACATCATTTATCTGATTTTGTTGTTGTTGCTTAACGTTTGTTTCTCCATTAGACAATAAACTTTCTGAGTGCAGACTGTGTCTACTTTATTCATCATCGAATCCTCAGTGGCTAGCTAAGTGTTTGGTGGGATAGTCAACCAATAGGTAATCTTGAATGAATAAATGGACGAATCTACTGATATTTTAATATATAAAGCGTACATTTTGCTAATTGAAAATCAAATTTTGTTGTTGTTTGTTTGATATTTAAGGTCAAAATAAAATCTCATAGCAGGACTAATTTGATGTTTTCCTACTTCTAGCTCCTGTGTCAGGTGGAAACATACGGAAATTTGTTCATACTACCCTGCCTTTGCCCACAGTCTTTCCTTAGCTTACACTGCCCAAGTTCTGCTTTTCTACAGGATAAACTCCTGGTCTCCATTCTAGAAGTTTTCTATCACCATATCATCTGTAAATCTGTTTTGACCTCCCAATGGTAGTTTCTTCTCCACTCATGTTTCAATGGTGCAATTCTGTTATTGGCCGTCTCATCTTTCACTATTATTATATACTTAAATGCTTGGACCTTAGAGGATGGAATCTGTCTCTGAATCTGTCTTCATATTCCTGGAAACTAATAGAATACTTGGAACACAGTGCTATTATCATGTTCATGAATATTATGATCAGTAGAACCTTATTTCTCATGGAATTTATCTAAAAACTCTTACCAGTGGTCCTACCACAGAACCACATTCTGAGGATGGCAACGACTTTGATGCTGATAAAGTTTAGTTTCTTGAAAGCTGAAAACACAAAACTCCTGAGAAAAAGCAAGTTTACTGAAGCAAAGGCACAATTTGTACAAGAATGTTAAAGATTTTTGGTGGAAGGAGAATTATTAAAGGAATGAAAAAGGAAGTGAAAGCTCAAGACAGGAGAATATATTTTTCAGCATTGTGCAAATTTTCCCAACCAGAACTTATATTCTGGGTGTGAATTTCCTTGGCAGATAAACTACTCATCTTATATTTTACTTGTATCTTTTCCATTTTCTCTCCCAGATTTTCAACACCATCTATCCTTCCCTCTGCCGGTCCAGGCTCCTATTTGACATTTAGTGTATAACATCAATTCCATGGCAAACTGACTTTGTAAAACAGGAAATGTAAGAGGAGATGTATTCTACTAATGAAAGACCACATTCAAAGGAATAATAAAATAATCTGTAAAAACAATGACTCATGCTTGGAGAGGCAGCTGGGTCTCCAGAATCAAACTGACTTGGGTTCAAATTGTGATTGTCATGTATTGGTTGTGAAAATTGTTGAAGTTTATTTACTGTCTGAGCTCCAATTTCCTCCTCTGCATGACTGGATCATACCTACTTCAGATGGTGATTGAGAAGAAAAAATAAAATAAATATACAGAGTGTCTGGCAAGTAAGTGCTTATTTAGTGTGTACCGAATTCAGTTGAATTAAAAGAAAATTCCATGGCCTTACATATTTATCTCATTCCATTCAAGTAATATCCCATTTAAAAATTTTAGGGAGGGGCCGGCCCGGTGGCGCAAGCGGTTAAGTGCGTGCGCTCCGCTGCGGCGGCCCGGGGTTCGCTGGTTCGGATCCCGGGCGCGCACCGACGCACTGCTTGGCAAGCCATGCTGTGGCGGTGTCCCATATAAAGTGGAGGAAGATGGGCACAGATGTTAGCCCAGGGCCGTCTTCCTCAGCAAAAAAAAAAAAAGAGGAGGATTGGCGGATGTTAGCACAGGGCTGATCTCCTCACAAAAAAAAAAAAAAAAATTTTAGGGAACTTAAATTTATATCAGTGAATTAACCTGTCCGTGATTGTCAAGTTAATAACCGGTACAATCAGGATTAAAACACAGAAAGAACAAAGGAAAAGGTATTTTAAAAGACATATTGTGACAACTAAGCATGTCAGAAAGATTCTTGAGAATACAGACTATTATAATATGGCATATGACGAAAAAATTAATTTTTCGTTCTCTATAAAGAGTGATTAACAATAAATTAATAAAAATTTGCCAAATAATGGATCATGCTTGAGAATGATTCATGACGAAGAGAATGACCAACTCTTATCTGCTTACTCACCTCTATTACAACAAATACATGGTTTTGCTCAAGTGACATCATCACTGATATAAAAGTTTGAAGATCTGAGAGCTATTGCTTATGCGTGCAAGGTGTTCGTACATCTTTTTGGAACCTCAGTGTGCATTTTTGGGAGGAGAAACTTGATGGAGCTTTGTGAATAATCCTAGATTTAGAGAAAAATAATTGTAAAAAAGGCGATCTCAGGCTAATGAGACAGTGGCTTCAGAATTCCACTCCGCTCAACAATAGCCTTTCCTGAACACTCATTAGCAATCTGAAGTTTTCAAGGCTTTAAACTTTATTCTGGAAAATTACGCCCACTTGAAGCAGGTATTTATTGGCGAAGGATTAATGGAAGCCTGGGTGTTTATGGAGCTGTGCTCCTGGAAGCCTGTGCAGATGGGAACTCTCTCCCTCCCCCTCTTTTTTGCAGTAAGGGAAGCCTGAGGCATTTTTCAATGAAGCTGCTCTGGGCGAACCCTAACGGCCTGTCTTCATGTTGTGTGTAACCAGCCAAGGGAGTGGAGTAGGAGGTGGTGAAAGTGGAGAAGATGAAAAGCATCAGTCACCACTGCAGGCCTACCTTCACTCTTGGTCAATCATGGAGCATCTAGGAAACAACAGTCAGAACACACAGGCCCTCTTGTGAGCACCATGATCAGCTGGTCAAGCACCGGTGACCCCCTACTGTACTTAGCAGCCAGGAAGATTGCACCTGAGGCAGAGTCAGCTCACCTTTGTCAAAGCAGGAAAGGCTTTTCCTGTTCTGGGGCCTGCAGGGGTGTTTATCTAAGGAAGCAGGTACTGAGATGTCTGGACACAGTGATCATCATCTCATGGACTTACAGATTTGATCTGGAAAGGTTTGGGAGATTCTCTGCTCACTCTGCCTCCTGTTCTGGTGGGGGTGACCTTTGTGAGTGTCCAAGTTCGAGTTTCCAGAGTCAGGGCTACAAGCACATCTCAGGATCTTTGCTGCATATTGCTGCCTCTCAGAAGAAAAGGAAATAAATGCCATTTGAGATAAGTTCCTTTCCAATCACCTACACTTTTCAGTACCTCTCATAGAGAAAGCCAAACCACTTTTCATAAGGATCCAACTCAGTACTTGTCTGGACAAGTGGGGTACCCAGGAAAATGCAGGACCTCCAGAGACTGTGCTCTTACTGGCTCTGCTAATCTAGGGATGATATACTTTATTATTAAAGAGTAAAAGATAACACATGAAAAGTATCTAGCTAATAGGGCAGTGTCTGACACACTGTTGGCATTTAATACTAACAGAATGCATAGGGAATTCCTTTTGCAACAGTATTAGTCCCTTAGCTCATTTCTGTACCTTGTCCTTTCTGTCTTGGCTGAAAGTACTCTATTACACTTTTCCAGTATAACTGAGACAGAACAGGGACAGGACTCTACCCCTCAACCTTAACCACCGGCTCCAACACCTCCCAGCCCAGCTACTTTTGAAGTCAAGATAAGCAACCTTCCAACTGCAAAACTTCCCCCAAGCAGTAGACCCTGACTCCCACATGCGCACAAAGACCACTATATGACCTTCCTGGGGTGGTGGTAGTGAGCAACACTGCCATGTTGGGCATACTGTGCAGGCGCAGGGACGGCAAGCCCGAAGGGGCATGCGAAGACACCACCACCAAGAAGAGAGAAGCAGAAGGGTTCCGGAGGAGGAGATTGGTGACACCAGTGCACTCCCTTCATCCTATAAAATACTCAAGAGGACTCTTTTCAGGAAACCAACCAGAGAGCCTCTTCCTGTGCTGTCTCCCTTGTGCTCGAACATAAGCCCCAATAAAACCTTGTCTGAGACTTTGGTTGGCCTCTTGTCTATTCCTATTACACAGAGAGCCTAAGAGCCTAGGGTGGGTATCATAACTATTGCCAATGTGTCCTTGGTTCAGTCCCTTCCCAGATGTTTAAATGTCTAGAGACCTAGCTTCCAGGGGTTGTGTCTTCACCTCTAGTATCACTGTCTTCCCCTTGCCCCCTCTCTTCCCTTTTTATGTGGATGCATGTACATATCTCTCTGCACTTCATTTTAAAACTCGGTGGCCTTTTAATTTTAGGAACCTAAAGTTGCTCAAACAGAAATTATTACCATTAATATGTGGTGAGGTGGTTCTGTTTGACCCTCAAATATGCTCACTTTTAATTAAAGCCTAAAGCCTCACAAGCTCTAAAAATATGTGTTGCGAGACAGGAAACGAGTATATTGTCAAGACTGACAAATGGAAAAAAATTTCTGCAACTGAAAAAAAAAGTTACCGAAATTTTTGTTAGAAGAAGGAATGTTTTTACTGAAAGCCTGAATTAGAGTCCTGGCTCTTCTATTTTCTAGTTAAGAGACAGAGGGGGCAGGGCAAGCCAATTCATTTCTCCCAGGTGATGTTCCCTCACCTGTGAAATGAGGTTAATAAATGTCCCCCTCCTGGGTCTAAGGTGAGAAGTTACTAATGAAGTTATACCAATGACAAATGTTCACGTTTATGGACATTACAAATGTGCCAGCATGTTAAGCACTTTGCATGATACTTGATTTAAGACTCAATACCCCATGTGAGAGAAAATATTTATTATAGGGGAAACTGAGGCTCAGATGTGATACTATACGTACAAATTACCTTTTAACTAAAGAATGCCCTGGAATATCATTTGTTATTTATTATTATAAATAAATATATGTAACTGAACACAAGATTTGCAAAGAGCCATGTTTTGCAAGAAGATTTGCAAGAAGCCATTTGGCTTCTATCAAGGAAATGAAGCTGTCATCCTGTGTCCACCCCTTCCTTTCACTGCCAAGCTTTGCAGATGAACTGTCTACACTTGCAGACTCACTTGTTTATGACTCTTTCCCTCCTTACGCTCCTGCAGTTCTCATCTCCTCCCACAGCTCTCCAAAGCACAATGATAAGGGAAATAATGTTTCCATTAAAACAATAAAGGGGGCCAGAAGTTGCATCATTTCTTAATTAATTGGAAGCTACCTCTCTCCCTCCTCTCCTAATTACATGCTTCTCTTTCATTTCCTGCTTGTGATGAGAATCTATACTCTTAAATGGAATCAACATAAAATTTGAGTTGAACGGGTATCAACTTCTCTCTGGGGGGAAAACGACATTAGTTCACTAGACCAACCCAAAGAAGAACTTCAGGGTTAGGAGGATTAAGTTAGCTCACTCTTGATTTACTCCACACATCTTTATTGAGCAATGCTAAGTTCTGGGCATAAATCAGCCTATAAGGGAGACGTGCTTTCTGCTCTTGTGGGGTCACCTTGAGCAGAGGAGACAGACCTTGTCTGTATCATTTAAGGATGGGGATGGAAAGCGTGTGTCTGTGTCTTGTTTCACTTACTTGAGAGTAGTGAGATTGCAGTAGTTGTGGTTGTTATAGTAATAACTCACCTGTCTTGATGCTTACTATATGCCAGCATTGTTCTACACACCTTGCAGGTATGAACTCATTTAAGGACTGGTCTAAATTACAAGACTGGTCATATCACCGTCCTATTTCAGTGGTTCTTTACAGATCCACATTAATGGGTAAACCAGCTGGACATATAAAGGACATTAGAATATCATAGGGCCCTAAAACATCACTGGAAATAAAACTTGATGGGGAAAACATATTTACCAGAACTATTTTGAGGGATAAGGAAAAAAGTGGTTGGAAAAAATAGTTTATATAGCTTCTGGGCATGGAGGGTTGAAAATCCTCAGTGGGGATGCTTGAGTCACAAGAGTTACTCTCTTAAGTGCCTTCAAGAGAATATGGGTCCTGTTAACTTCCACCTTTGTTTGTCTTTGTCAGATAGGTGGCCATAATGCAAACAAAAATGGGTTGCTCTCCATAACTGACAAAAGATAGCATTGCCGTCAATGTTCCCTGCCAGTCCCTCACACAGTCCTCAAGGCTTCCTCTAAACATATGTCAGAGAGAACTCAAAAACTATGATTCAAACAAACACAAGTTATTATCCCCCTAAATAATTTTCATTTTTTAGACATACTCTGAACTTTGGATTTATGTCAAATAATTTCCTAGTTTACAAATCCTTCCTATTCTGGCATCTAACAATCTTTCTATCCTTCACTGCTACCATTCTGCTTCGGTGTGTGCATACACGCCACCACTATTGTGTCTCCAATTATTTTTCTAAATATTTGCTTATCTGACTTCTCTGTCAAGTATGAGTTCCATAAACACAGTAATTGGTCTTATTCATCTTTGTACTCCATTGCTAGTATTCTGAATAATGCATATAGTTGTAATAAATGTTTGCTAAATAATTATTTTCTACTGAAGGAAAAATCATAGTAACTTCTTTAGTTAAGCCACACTATTACATCCCAGAAAATTGTATGCACAGATCAGACATCCAATAAATATCTGTTGAATGTCTATGTGATCTTCTGATCCCTTGTTCCTCTAAATAATTTTCATTTCCTGTAACAAGAGCAAATCATTTTCTTTTACTTTCTTTGGGTAGTCTTTTTGCTATTCTTGTATTTCAGAACATTCAGAAGTGGTTTCGTTTTTCAAAACCGTGAAGTGTGTTCAAAAGTGTGTTATTTATAGACTAATTGGCAAAGCCATATAAATGCAATGATGGCAGCTCAATTTCTGGGTACAGTCTTGTTTGGTTCATCATAATTTGACAAGTTGGCATGCTTGAGGTTAATGAGAAAACTCATTTTAACTGACATACTAGGCATTTAGGGGAGGAACAGTCACACTAATAAGGAATTGCATGTTACACAGACTGCATAGTCTTTGCAATTTTTTCTTAAAAAAATATAATGACTGCTTTGTTTTGCTGAACTCTAGATAAGAAAAGAAAGAAAGGGCAATACTCAGAACTTCTAAAGAGAAACAGAATATCTTAATAACTCCTTGCGGGTGGTATAAGTTCAAGGTGATAGCGCAAGTGGGCAAACATAGACCTTAACCCCTGCCTGGTGTGGAAGCACATGACAGAATTGAATTATTTGTCTACATCACTCTGAAAATAATTGCTTACTATCATACCAGGAACAGGTCACTAGTCCTCATAAACATCCTTTAAAAATAAACTGACAACTCTGAATATAGAGAAGTAACTCTTTCCCCAAAGGCAGTGAGTAGAGACCCAAAGAACATTCAAGTTTTGCAATGGGAAGGAAAAATTCAACAAACAATCATTTCTAAATAAATACGTGTTGGCACCTACTATACGACAAGCACGGCGCAAGGTGCTAGAGAAACAACAGTGAATGGCGGGTCTACTGTTACTGCCCTCAAGGAGCAGACAGTTTAGTGGGAAGACCTTGCAGTTCTGATGGGTTCAAGGTTAATACATTCCTGAGTGAGAAACTTGGCAGATGAGACGACAGCAAGTGAATGTTGTCAAGAAGACACAAATCTGGGTCTTTCTGAGTACACTGGACTCCGAATTAGTTCTATGAAGATCTTTATGCCCACATGGGTTGTTTCATAAGAAACAGAAGAACAGAGACAGCTTCTATTTTCAGCACAAAGTCTAGTCGTTTTCCTAACTTGGCAAGAGCTTTATTTTATGTCCAACGCATTGTGCTTGTCGTTAATCGTCTTGCTTGCCACTCCTACCACCTGAGTGTGGACATACTTGGCAAAAAAAAAAAAAAAACTGTCCCTGTAAGGGGCTTTGAGATCGTTGTATTTAAGCATTAAGCAGTAACCATATCCAGCACCTGTATTGCGATTCACTGTTTGCAATGTGCTTTCAGTGTGCATTATCTTAATGGCTCTCAGCCCTGGCTGTGCCTCAGAATTAAGTGTACAGGTTATTAAAATTGCCAATACCTAGACTCCAGATCAACATATTCTGATTCAGTATGTCAGGGATGGGATTTTTAAGCAGCTTCATGGATGATTTGGAATTGCAGTCAGGATTGAGAAGCACAGTTTTATGTAATTTGTTTTTCCACAGTGTCCATGGGAAACAGGCTTTATTAATACTCCATGAGCTTTCACTCCTTTGTGTTGAGAATGCGTTTCCTGAGGCACCTCCTTGGGGAAGCCTTCCCTAACCACATCCCCGTCTCACCCCGCCACCACCCCGGCAGATCCAGATCACAAACAAGGACCTTCAACATGCCTCTGACTTGTCATCCTACTGCACCGCGATTTGTTACTGTTGTTGCTGATTTGGGTCTCTCTCCAGCTTGCTTGTGAGCTCCTTAAGGGCACGGACTTATTCTCTATTCCCCCTTGTCTCTTAAGAATGCAATAGATTTCTTGGACACGGTAGGATTAAAATTAATAATGACAGGAATAACACATTGTGCTTACTATCTGCCAGGCACTGTCTCCAGCACTATTTATACATGAATTGATTTAATCTCCATGACAACTATGTGAGGTAGGTAAGTATGTTATTAGCCTCATTTTACAGATGAGGAAACTGGGGCACAAAGAAGTGAGCAATCTAAGGTCACACTGTTGTTTAATGGGGGTGTTAATAGCATGTCCATATCACAGGATGATATGGACTTTTCATTTTACAGATGAGAAAATTTAAGCTCTTTCAGTCACACTCCTCCTTTTAAGTGAACCATTTATATGGTGGCTTAGATATTTGCTCTTTATTACAATAATATCTGGAGTTTGGGGGAATCTCTGGGTTCAGTGTATGCTGTGTGTGATAGCTTTTCTACGTTGTGCTCTTATTTCTGCTAAATGGGGGAGGTAGAAGATACCAGCTGAACCACTACACTGCATGTGCTTCCGGTTGAAAACAGATTATGTTAATGAGCAGTGCCAGACATCTGTTGACATACTGATTTGCCACTGAAAAAAATGGAGTGCATTTGTTCACATTTCCAGATTATTTAAAAATAAGGAGCAATGGGAGTTATTAAGTTGGGCAATCTGAGTTCTAAGTAGCATTTATACACTTTTTTTTTTCCTGGATGCCTTCTTTAAAATTAAATTTTTAATAACCTTTAAGCCTTGCAGCCTTGAGGGAATAATTTCTTTCACAGTAGTTCAAAGGTTTAATTTCACAGTAAAGCTTTTGAAATATGGTATTATCCCTTTTGTTCTAGAAAATTACTGTTTAAAAAAATCATATTTCAAAGTAATGATTGTAATGAGAAAAAGATATGAGACCCAGCTTCAAAAGGGAAAAATGATAACCTCGCCTGTGATGTCCTCTAGTGAGCCTTTCCCTCGTGGATTCTAATTTGTAACAGCTCGAGAATTCTCTGGAATTGTGCAGTCTCTGCCCAGTAATACAGCCCGGGCTGTGGTTAGGAGTGAGGGGAGGGGATGATATAGATATAATGGAAGCCATTAACTTTCTTATATAACTAGAATGCAATATATCTTCAGTCCTACTGTGTGTGTGTGTTTTCTGTAATGCTATTCCTAAACAATGTTATCTCTGGAGATCTAAAGCCATTTTCTTGGACATTAAAGTTGTCTGTGAAGTTGCAGAAAAGACAGGGTGGATTGTCAAGTGTAGCAGAGCCGGACGGAGCAAGGGGAAGAGAACCACCCAATTAACACAGAGCACCCAGCATGTGCTGGACACATTACATATTCTGCGCTTTATGTCTGTTTTATCTTTTTTAATCTTCACAGTAGCTCTCTGAGATAAATACTCTTAGCCCCATTTACTGATGTTAAGTCCTTGTGCTACAAGAGATGGTACTCACCTGGTCTGATTAATTTAAGAAGCAGAAACTGCAGTACAACTTTCATTTGGAGCTCCCCTGGCCTATTTATCACTTTATAAAATACTTAAAGGGATTTGTGACATTGCAAATCCATAAAGACATGAAGTGGATTAAGGAAGAAAGACTAACGGAATAAGAACGATATATGCAGGGTAGAATTAGAGCCATATATATTTAGAAGGAAAAATACTACTCTTAGCTACTAAAGGATTAAAATGAAGGGGAGTGTTGTTTAGCAGACAGGGACACTGGATAAGATCTCAAGATGCATGCATGTCATTTCTAAGGCTGTAAAATCTTGGACAAATCACTAAAAGTCTCTTAGCCTCAATTTTGGCATCTGCAAAATGGGTGCAAAAAGACGTGAAATGTTCCCCTCAAGCGATAAAAAGAATAAGGATGCGAAAAAGCTTTCTGAACTATCAACTCGCAGCCTAAATACACCCATGGCCATTCACCCTGTGGCTCTGCATTTTTATATATGTGATCATTGACTTTTAGATGTTTCTAACACAGTATTTATGATACTTTATTTCAATGAACTATTTAGATATTTTCCCCTCAAACATACTCTGAGATCTTTAGTGCAGAGATTATATTTTGTTCATCATTGTATTTATCACATATTATATACTCAGTCACCTGTTTGTGAAATTTAATACTACATTCCTATTTATGCATTCATACATTCATCCAATTAGCATGCATATCTACTAAATGCAAGCTAATTATTTGAATGGAGTCCACCTAATCTTGGAGCTTTCATGAAATAACATCTTGACTGACTTATGGAAATGTGGGCCATGATCCTAATATCATAAACTTTATTCTTGCTATTCCCTCTGTGTGCTTTAAACTTTGGTAAACATTATAGTAATAGCTAACTTTCATTCAATGCCTACTATTTGCCATGCTGTATGATAAGTACTCTCCATGCATTGTCTCACTAAAATCTCCCAATAAATAAGAAAAGTTAGTACTATTGTTATAAATATTTAGGAAACTGAAGCTTGGAGAGGTTAAGTAATGTGTTCAAAGTCACAGTAAATATTGAGGAAAAGATTCCAAACTAGGTCTCTCTGATCCATTCATTCAACAAATCTTTATTCAATTCTTACTATGTGTCAGATACTATGCTAGTTATTGGTACTACAGTGATGAAGAGAGACACAGTGCTCATACTTGTGGACTTACCGCATAACAGTAAAAGAAAGACTTTAAGCATACAAATATTTGATTAATTGATTAATTAATTATAATTCTTACAAGGTTTCTTTAGATGTTTAAACTGGTAGCTACAGAATCCAAGCCCAGAGTGTTCTTGTTGTATTCTAAACATAGAGAGAAATTTTCTCCTTTCCCATAGATAACTTAAGGAGATGCGGTGGGTGGTGAACTTTTATTGTCTTTGTGTTCACAGAGTCATTTACCACAACTAATCTGCTGAGTTCTGATATTTTCACTCAATAATTTAGATTTTCATGTTTACGTTCAATTTTAAACCCCAGAGAACTATAGCACATCAGCTAAAAAAAATGTGGCCATTGGATATGTATTTTCTTAAGTAGACAAATGGCCCTGAGGTTGGTCTCCAACTACTTGTCAGGAATGAATGTCTTTGCTGGTACAAGAACTGGGTCACCTAGATCTATATATTTCAACCTTGTAGCACCTTAACTTAGTCTGTTACATAATTTCTTATCTCTGAATCAAGAAGCCCTGTTTGATAAGTGTAAATATAAGAGTGGAAAAAATTTCTGTGACCCATATTAAAAGACTCGGTGGTTGTGGTATGATAAAAATATTTATTGGGTCTTTGTCCTTGGTTCCTGGCACAGAGTTCTTAAAATCCTTGGAATTTCCTGAGTGATGAGTCTTTTATTATTCATAAAGGCCCCTTTTGACCATATTTGAGTTTATGCTAATGAGGTGACTCTTGGTGGGCCCATAGATAGCTTCAAGACAGGGGTAGTTACAGAGAAGCCAGTCACATGATTAAAAGGTTAGAACTATCAGCACCACCCCACCCCAACCTCTGGGGCGGAGGAGGGCCTGGAGATTGAATTCAATCACCAATGGCCCATGATTTAATCAATCCTGCCTATGTAATGAAACTTCCATAAAATCTCTGAAACAGTGAGGTTTGAGGGAGCTTTTGGGTTGATGAACATATGAGCGTGCTAAGCGAGTGATGTGCCCAGAGAGGGCACGGAAGGTCTGTGCACAACAACCCACCCCCACCTCACTGCCATATCTCACCCTATGCATCTCTTCCATTTGGCTGGTCTGATTTGTATCCTTTATAAAAACTCCAGGTAGTTAGTGTCAGAATTAAATCGAATTGTAGGACACCCAGTTGGTGTTGGAGAATGGAATAACTGGTTGGTGTTGGAATGATATATTTGAGTTATTTGGGAAAGAAAAACACAGTGGTACTAGGAGTTTAACTTGGTTTTTGCAAAGGGCCATGACCTAACTTAAATTCTAATTCTGCCATTTAAAATTTGTTTGACCTTGGACGAGTTACTTAATTTCCTGAAGCTTCTGTTTCTCCATCCATAAAACTGAAACATTCATAATAGGATTGTTAAAAAAATTAAATTAGTTATTGTAATATAGGCTTTTTCTCAAAGCGGACACCTAGTAAGTGTTTAGTCGTTTTTAATTTCACTCTCTCCTCTTCTTTTCCTTTCCCTCAATTTAAGTGCTACAACAGACTACTTAGTAATAGCCCAGAAATCCAGTACAGTTCTAATTATACGTATTATACTCCAAAAATTCCAGTATTTCTCTAACAACTGATGTCTCTCAGAATGTCTTGAACATCCACATGTAGAATAAAAAAATAATAAAAATCTTATGTAAATTGCACATTTCATATCTATTTTTCTGATTTTCTAGATGAGCATATTGCCCAAGGAATGAAGGGGCTCAGCTGATGTCATAGGTCTGTTTAGTGGCTGTGACAGCCTGTGGTCTTAATCTGTGACTGAGCCTGTCTATTTCTCCTGGCACAGTTGATAGCCCGGGGTGAGACCATGTGTCAGACCATACCCCAGTTTGGGGTTAGAAAATATAGTCACCACTTTAGATTATATGGCAATTAAAATGCAGAAGATAGTGCAAAAAACCGTACTGAATTCATTAACATTTATGACATATTAGCTATGGGATTTTTTTCCAGGGGCAAGAGGCAGGAAGGGAGAGTTAGAACATTTGCTTCTAATAGGAGTTAGAGATGCCTTTAAGGTTTAACCACCAAAGTTCTAACAAAACCAGCTTCTCTGATAAGGCCAGCCAGTCAGCCACTGCGTGTTTTGCAATTTTCAATACACAGTTTTGCTTTCACACTTCAATAATTCATTTTCCAGCACGTAGAATCCAGAAACCTGCTTTTACTGATGTAGCTAAAATGCAAGGAACAGAGTTTAATAACAAATATCTCCACTTATCTCATCTCATTCCCCAGTAAATTGTGTTGGAAAACATGTGTAAATAGTACCAAGCAAACAGGGTATTTACAGTCTCCTTTAGAGTGTATTCTATTTGAATTCTAGATTTAGTGACTTTTATAGAGGGTAACCACTTTCCATAACAAAAATGCAAAACTTTCTAAAATGAAAATTCTAATACTATCATTGAATCATAGAATCTTCAGACTTAAATTCAAATAGAACTAACATATATTGACCATCCAATTTGTCCTTGTAGTATTCTGAATGGTTTCAATCTCTGTATGGTGGATATCATCACTCCCATTTTATCGACAAGGTACCTTAGACTAGCAGAGGTTAAATTATTTTCCTGAGGTTGGGGTTGAAATAGAGCTTGGAGAAATCCAAATAGGCTTGCATGCTTCTCATAATGAGGGATTAATTACTAATTAATTTACTCTTTAGGAAATAAGTATGAAGGTTAAAATTATCACTACGCATTCCAGAAGTTACTTCCACTACCAGAAGATATAGTCTTAGGACAGAGCTACAGTACACATTTCACATACTTTCTTATGTTCAAATATTGAGCAATGACTGGATATGTCAAATAAACAAAATAATCCTCTAAAGAGGTCTTTTTTCTAATGATCTTAAATATATAAGAAAAATAAAACAAATATCTGAGAACATATGAGGTGCTCTTCAAGTCCATGGGTGCCATAAGATGATCACAAATATTCTGTTTTTCAAAGAACTGAAGATGATTTACTGAGTAATTTACTTAGTGATATTTAGATACCATAAGCAACAATGACAATGCGGTTTGACTGGCTGCCCACACAGCTCTAAAGTAATCCAGGTGGAACTACTGCTGAGTGAAGAAATTAAGACCATCATCTACGTAAGCTTGAACTCTGAAGGCCACCAATATTTAACAGGCCTATGACAAACTCTTCATCAACGTGTCCTCAATGAGTTAAAGGTGATGTTAAGGTACATAGGCTATCGTATGAGTATCAAGAATGTTATTCATGATGCAGCCTTTGCAAATGATTACTTACTTGGTTAATGCAAAGAAAAATTGCAATAATAACAGTTAACAATTATTAAGCACTCTCTTTGTGCTAGGCACTCTGATAGCTAACTTGTATATTTTACATATTTTACCTCTAGATCTCATATAAACATTGGCAAGGTCTTTTGTAGTCTCACGGTTTCACAAATAAGGAAACCAGAGCTCAGAAAAGTTAAGTAACTCTTAAGTAACATTGACAAGGTCTGTCGTATTCTCACAATTTTACGGAAGAGAAAACTAGACGTCAGAAAAGTCAAGACACGCAGTTCGTAAGGACCTGAGCTAGGACTCATACCCAAGTTTTTTGACACCAAAGGCAGGGCTTCATTCCTTACTGCCACTTTTGAATATGTGAGATTAGAGCAAACTTCAATATGATAAAGGAGTGCCATTCATCCCTAGCCAAATAGAGCTCTTCATTGGATGTTCAGCAGATTATAAACCTAAAATAGGGATTGTGGCATCAACGGCAATCTGACCACCAAAGATTCATGCTCCCATTTCATGGTGTAGAGTTGTTAGCCAGCCACAGACTATATTAATTGAGCCCCCTTGAATCTAGGCAGAACAGTGGGTCTGAGTTCTGACCAAGTAATATGGATGGAGATGAACAACACTTCCAGGCATGGTCTGTAAAAACCTCCTGAGTGATGCTTCATTGTTTCTCTTTTCTTCATGCTAGCTGGCTATCAAAATCCAGGGTGATCTTAGAAGCCAAGTGTTGAAGGGGCAGAACCACTATCAGCTAGGTCCCTCAAGCACAGTAACCCTCTTCTATTCCCACCTTCTGCTGATTGGTCTCTAGGTGATTGAGAAATAACTTCTATTGTATCAAACCACTGCGACTTGGAAGTTTATCTCTTAGAGTAGTTAGTGATAACTAATACAGAGTACAAGATATGCATAATATTTCCAGTTATGTGGTCAATTGAATCTACATAGGTCAAACCAACCTGGAAGAGCAAAATATTATGATGGCATTAATTCCATTTCTCTTTCAGAAAATAATTTTAAACTTTGGTCAATAGTTTAAAGATAGGAGAAGTATTACTTTGGAATGCTGAATGGCCATATCCTTGGCTAGTGCTTCACAGAATCATTAATTAGAAAGCCACTAGTTTTCAGAGAACTTGACAAAAAGCAGAAGAGTCTGCTTTGGGGATTGGAAATGAGGTAAAATGTCAAAAGGAAATGATATTATGCCAGAATGAGACTATGGGTGTCTTTGGTAGCAAAAAAACAGGCAGATTTTGAGTAAGACTTAAGAAGTCGAAGTTAATTATACAGTTGAATCTCTGTCTATCTCTGTCTCTGCCTCTCTCTGTTTCTCTCTCTCTCTTTTTCTCTTTCTCTCTTTCACCATCTTGAATATAGATTAAACATGTTGACATTGATCAGAATAATACCTACCATCTATTGTGAACCTTTTGCTGCATAATTTACATATTATTATCACAGTAACACTCAAAATAGCACTATAAAGTAAGCATTATCTTAGCCATTCTATAGTTAGGGAAACAGACTCAGAAAAATTACACAAGGTGCCCATGGTCACATAGAAGATATGAATGGGGACTGGGACAGGTCTGCCTAGTTATTCTCCTCCACCCATGACACTTTGGGCTTCCATCTCCAAATATCTGATGACTCTACTCTCTGTATTTTCACCTGTGACTGTCTAAATGTCAATATCAATGATGTTTATTGATTAGCCACTCTGTAGAATTTGACTCGGCTGGCCATTCCCTCTTTTAGCTTGCCCAACACCACCATCTTCTTGTTCTCTTCCTACCTGTGGCTAACCCTGGGCTTCCTTCATTCTGCTCTGCCCTGAAAGACTTGTTCCACTGCTCTTCTTTCTGGGAAAATCTCAGTTTTTCGGTTCCCCACACAGTTTCTCAACCTTTGGAATATTTTTCCCCAGTGGAGTGTCGTTATTGAATTTATGTTCGGGGCTCATATATTCTTAGAGAATGCATTCTATTCTTTATGTAAGTCTGTATTTTATGTCACACACTTATGCAAAGGACATGTTCTGTATAAATCTTACAAATGAAAATGCGAATGTGAACATGCAAATCTGGTAACAACTGCGAATTGAGATATAAATAGAGGAGTCAAATACATGAAACATTTCTTCAAGGCAGGAAAAATAGATCAAGGGAAACAGAAAAAGATTTGCTTCAGTGCTTGGGACCTTGTTTTCTGCCAAACTCAAGAAATACAAACAACAATATTGACTTTGTAAGGTCAACGTTACTGAGTTTTAAACAAATGACTGCAGTGGAAGGAATATTTTTTGATGTGCATCAAAAAAGGAAAAACATATCCTTTGGAAGAAAGCTGGAGCTTGTCAGTCATTAACATTAGCATTTTAATCCTTAGACACATAAAAGTATTTGTTATAAAAAGTATTCTCCAGGGTTATAAGAAAAGGCAACTAGCAGTTATCAAGAGCCTACAATGTTTCAGGAATTTTACTAGATTAATTTATTTCATCATCACAAAAGCCCTTTGAGGAGAATTATATGTTTTGTTTTTGTTTTTGTTTTTTTCATTTTAACATCCAGAAATTTGTGGCTGAGGAGTTAGATGATCTGCCCAAAGTCTTAAAAGTTGATGAAAGGCAGGGGCGTGATTTGAAATTGTCTGTCTAATATGGTCAAACATTATTTAAAATAAAATCAGTTTTCAACATTCAGCCTCCAAAGGCTGTATTTATGAAACTGATCACCTGCAAATTTTATAGGATGCAACCTCACAATCCTGCTGATGGACACTATAAATGCCTTGATTTAAGATGTGTTGACTTCGTCATTATTTCCTGTGACATTTCTATTCCCAAACCAAACTTTGATAGCTTCTCCATCCATGGATCTTATATTACTAAATAATTTAGTTTTTACCACCAATTTGCATCCAATATGATTTATGATTTCCAATGGCATCATATCACCTTCAAAATAATGAGAGTAGAGAGTAGGATTAGAACATGGCAGGTAGGGTCAGACTGCCTGGGTAAAAGTCCTGGCTTAGTCACTTGCTCTAAGTGTGATCTTGGACAAGTTACTCCATCTTTCAGTGCTACAGTTTCAAGACCTGTAAAATGGGGATAATCATAGTTCCTAACCCATAGAGCTCTCGTGAGAATCTAGTAATGATATAAGCTATATGCTTATAAGCAACATTAGTCCACTTATAGTAAGTGTTCAGTAAAGGTTACCTCTTCCAGCCTTTTCCATTACCTCCTCCATGCACAAGCAGTATAACCCTGACCTACAAAATTATTTATGGATTACTGCAGACTCTGAGTTCTATGATACCTCTATGCTTTTGCATGAGTTGTTTCCTCTGCCTTAAAAATTCTCTCCACACTTTGAAGGCTTTGGAAGACTTACTTTTTCATCAGAACCAAGATCTGTCCTCACCTCATCTCAGAGGATTTACTTGATTGTTCTTGGCGTGACTAATGGCTCTAACTCCCACAGTACTCAGGTACTCCTCTATTAGAATATTCACAACTATTAAAAATGCTCAATTACATATTTGTTTTCACTCTTAAGCAAAACTTTTGAAGATGGCAAGGACAAAATCATATTAATTTCTATACCTTCAACAAGTAGTATCCTCATGGCAGATACCCAATAAACAAATTTATGTTGAATGAATGAATGAATGAATGGGAATGGCAATTTATTTAAAACAATGTATGTATGTGCTGCTTTCATGCTCAGTGGGATCTTCACTATTATGTTTTGTTGGGATTCTTGCAAAAGGTCTGCCTTTCATGTGATTAATGAGGTCCTTTTAATATGTTAGCAATTAACCCTTTGGATATGGTCTGGATCCTATTCTGTAATCAAGCATGCTATAATGAGGTTTCAGGATATTTGAAACAAGGTTGTGAAGAGTAAATCGCATTTTTTTTGTGAAGAGTAAAATTCTTATTTTTGAGGACGTATGGGGAAAAGGAAAGAAAAAAAGCCAAAAGCTTCTTTATTGAGTGTTAGACCACCTCTCAGGTCCTTCACATTGACCCTCTCATTTCTCATTCAATTTTTTGGTAAGGTTAGGTTGTACCCAAAGTAACTGTATCACAAAGTAATAAGAATATTTTTCAAATTTTGTTTTTGCAATATTTTGCAAATGTTATGCCTGTGTGTTTGTGTGTATCCATCTGTGTGTTGTGGGGTTTTCTGAGGTGTAATTTACATGCTGTAAAATGCCTGTGTGTTTCCTAACACTGTCCCCCATAAATAAGGTGACCACACATCTCAGTTTGCCTAGTGTTTCAGGTAAGTCTCCCTGAGCAGCAGACTTAGAGACGGATGATGGACGTCAGAGCCAAGCATGTTGATTAGAGAGTACCTTGGGGATTTATACATGTGGAAGCCAAGGGAAAGGAGCAGCACTGGGCAGAAGGAAAGGGGGAGCTGCAAAGCAGTCTCGGTCCAGACCGCAGCCAATCCTATGGGGAACTTTGACACTGAGATGACCCTACAGAGTTGTCCTTAGCAGAGTTGAAGGGGCTGATCCTTTATACCCCCTCCCTACCAAAACACACACACACCCACAGGACTGGTCACTGGGATGAAAGTTGCTCTGAAAAAGGGGCATGACCTTGGGTAAGTTCACTCTCCTCAGCTGAGTCCATCTCCTTGAAGGGGGGTATGGGTAGCATATCACAATATCCACCATGCCTGATTATTCCTGGTTTATGCCTGTTTTCCCAATGTAATTATTGATAGTGCCCCCTTTCGCACTCAAAATTATCCTAATTTGAACCACAAATTATATTATAACCCTACCTTAAATCATGTTCCTTGGCCATTATAGACCTGGGGAAAGTTGGGGAGGAGATAGAAGGAAGAGGAAAGAGTGTAAAGGATATTCCAACATGAAAGGAAGAAAAAGGTGAAATCCAGCTCTTTCTAATCATGGGCAAGGATAGGCAAGAAAAAGGGGACAGCAGAAGGTCAAAGAGGAGTGTGTCCTCACTTTCTCCCTCTCAGTGTGGAATCTAGGGGAGCAGAGAGTAATAGAAATGTCCAGAGAGGTATGGGGTCTGGGGATGCCTGGGAATATCAGAGATATAGAGACCTACTTCCATAGGTACTTTGTAGCATCAAACCTCTAGGCTTCAAGTGTCTATAAGAACTTCTGCGTGTGGCATCATCGAGATGGCACAGAGCTACAGCATGAAGAAACATCAATGTGGGATGTGTCCCAACAGGCGGGCTGCGGCAGCTCTATTGGATCCCATAGCACGGAGTGAGGTGTGCAGAAAAATGGGAATCTTTGCATGCCCTAGTAGAGAGATACCAGAATGCTAATAGATCTATGAAGATCCCCAATGGGAGCAGGACTTCATAGGCTCCCACTCCAGCAGCGTTTGTCATCACATTGAAGAAGCAGACCAGTTAAACCACTCTGCAGCAGAGATCAAAGAGGGTGCAGAAAATAGAGCAGAGTCCAGGATCTCTTTTTCCCTGCCCCACCAATGGCAATATTAAATATATCTCACTATCCACACACCACTATTGTGAGACAATGATGCTTCCTATTCCTGTTGGATCAATATTCTTCCATGTTGGATGGAGCTCTGTTATTACAATATTCCTAGACTCTATCCACACCTTCATTTACACTTATTGTGACTTAACTGATTTATGAGTTTGGATGGAGAAATTGATAGGTGTAGCAGAGCCTTTCTCTCTTTCTATTGGCAGCAAGCTACTTGCTGGCTGCATGCACGGCCAGACCAGAGTCTCTGTGTGAGTAGGTCAGTCCATCTCTGTTCAAAATTAGAAAGATCACTTGCCCATCTATATTAGTCACATTCTTAAAAATCCACTTCATCAGTAATAAAGGCAATACCATATTTCAGTGATTCTAAGACTCACATCCTTTCCACATTTTGACATTTCTAAAATTGGGCTGCATCTTACAACCAATAACATCTGATGGTCACTGTAGGCCAGGTGGCAGTCATGACAGGGGTCGTTGCCTACACATTTGCTAATATCAAACGTGCCAGTGTCAAAACTGGCTGAATGGGTATCAGAAACCTTGGAGAAAATCCTGAAGATTGTTTCTAAGCCTTAGGAACCAAAGAGTGAGGAGTTAGATCAGATATGTTTAGAAACATTCTCAAAGGAGGAGTCAAAATTAGGCTAGTTCCACTTCATTGAAAAGCCAGCTTAAAAGTCTGGCACCAATGGCTTCTAGATTTTTTTTAGTAGGCTAAGAATGCAGCATCATTAAGACTTCTGATAGGATATAGGGCAATACTGTGTGGAAAAAGCTAAGAAATTGACCATCTGAGTGAAAAAAATCAATCTCCGAATACAGAGAAGCTTTAGGAAAACCTTCACCAGTTTATTTGGGTCATATTTTCCTTTTTATGTTTGCATAGCGTTGATGTATGATAAAAATATATGAACAGTTAAGGCTAAATTTCTTTCAATAAGTGTAAAATAGAAATTATAGGTCATAAAAAGGCACATTGTCAAATATTAATTAGCAGTGTTTTTATCTTTCTAAAATATATAAAATAATAGTATGTCTTAAAATAATGGTGCATTTCCTTGGATTAAAAGAAAAGTGGTGTTTTGGTCATTTCATTTACTCCTTTGCTTTTTTTTTTCTCATTTGGTTCAAACATTGAGGGGTGAAGAAGGATACTATTTATAGAATTCTTTCAAAGACCTCAATGCCATAATGGAGGAGGAAAAGAGAGAGATAGAACTCTTTAGACTGAACTTTTACACAAAAGTGAAAGTTACTGTTTTAAACGAAAGGAGACTGTTTAAACCTGAAGAAACTCAGGTACGTTCAATTAACAAACTTACGCTGTCATACTACCCAATAGTTTCAGGAGGTTCACATAAGAAACATTAGACTAGTTATAGCAAATGGAGAAGCTTTGCTTATTTCATGAATTTTAATCATACTCAGTAAATA
The DNA here is from genome assembly GCF_057802395.1 of Ceratotherium simum simum. NCBI lineage: Eukaryota > Metazoa > Chordata > Mammalia > Perissodactyla > Rhinocerotidae > Ceratotherium > Ceratotherium simum. The sequence continues at coordinate 36,700,947 of NC_141906.1, forward strand.
TACCACCTGGTTACACCAACAATGGTTGGAGATAAGGACAAAGCCCCTTAAAGTGTTTGAGTAACCTGCCCAAGATCACACAGGTAGTGTGATGAAGCTAAGAGTTGAACCCAGGTCATTCCATTCTAAAGCCCTTTCTCTTCCCAATATACCATGCCATCCTTCCTTTCTACACATTGTGCTATTATTGTGTGGAGTTTAATTCTGTCTCAACTTGATAATCTTTTTTTTTAAAATTTTTTGTTTATTGCAGTAACATTGGTTTATAACATTGTATAAATTTCAGGTGTACATCATTATACTTGTATTTCTGCATAGATTACATTCAACTTGATAATCTTTACTTTGGGGCTACCCGAAGTAGGTAAGGTCAGGGAAAGGACCAATGCGACCTAAATGTGTCTGGAAGGCATTTGTTTTTGATTCAGTAATTTAAACTTTTGGAGTACAGGTGAGTACGTACATCTGAACCTATAAAGAGAATGTAAAAAGGGAAGGTTTCTCAATGTACTCTTGAAATAAGTCTATAGTTAACAAGGCTCAGGTTTGAAACTAATGAATATTTAATTAAATGTTTGACTTCATCAGGGAGACTTAGTAAACTAATGTCAAAAGTGCTCTGCCTATTAACATCCTTTCCAGCTCATGAATGTACCTAGAACTAAAGTGCAGAGAAGATGATCAAGATTCAAAGGATGTTGAGCTGTCAAAGTCTTTAGAGATCACCTCATCTGGTGCTTTCCAACGTGTTCTGCTCAGCACTGTTCCTAAATACTGTCTAAGAACAGGGATCCTTTTATCAAATGAGCTGACAGCTCATCATCACTCAGGAGATTCACATGGCCCATCAGCCTACAAAATACTCCGAAAAATCCTACAATTAAAAAAGTTAAATCCATTTAACTCCCAGCTTTTCCAAAACTGATTTGGCCATTTAAAAATGGTCTTTGTGTATTTTAACAGGTGGCTCTTATAATACATTTTGAAAAATGCTGATTTAATATAAATAACACATCATTTTTGGTTATTTTAAGGGGAAAGGAAGCCCAAAGAGTAACCTAGCCCAGATTATCCAAGGAACTAATAATGAGAGAGCTGCTGGGTCCCCATAGCTTTTTCCCATTACAAAGAGCTCAGAACCTAATGTTTGAGCAGGCTTCTCATGTGAACCATCAGATTTCATAGTCTTTAGTGAGCTCATAGGTATCATATTTTTCTTTCTTGTTTTAACATATACCTGAGGGACTGGGTTCCTTTTCTACAATTATGCAAAGACTCAGCTTCACTTCATTTCAACATTTAATCAAATCTTGCTCAGTAGCCCTCCCCCACTCATTCCCCAGAGCTGCTAATTGCTTTATATACATCTCTACCCTGAATATTCTTAATTGTCAAAGGGTTTGAATGGATACGGGGGTTTAAATTTTATTTACAAAAATCTCTTAAGTGGTCTTCATTGTCTTTAGTGAAAAGTATCCTTATTTCTTTTCTGTTTGAAGAGGTGTTAATTAAATACTTTCAGTTAATTTAACATTAACAGTGGATATAATTTGCTGTCTCTCTATTGAATCAGCAAGTTCTAAATGAAAACTCTTGGGTCAAGAAGATTCCTGTTTTAGGTGTCGTCAATCTAAGTGGATAGAGCATTTCTGAGAATGAATCATCTGCTCTATAATTATATTATGTGGAAAGGAAATTTCCAAACAGAATCCCATCCACTTTGAAATGGAAAGAGACCTGGATGTCTAGATTTATGGAACCTATCCAAAAGGCCAGTGGGGCCACTGGCTTTCAGGGAGCATGTCATCTGAGAGCACATCTGACAGTTTCATAAAATTGTCAGAGCTAGAAATCCTTGGAGATCGGTATCCCATTCCCTCACTATAAAGACAAGAACACCGAAACCTATAGAAAAGAGTGATGAGCCCAGTGTTTGAAATTAGAGCAGTTGTCTTTACAGTATGTCACCCAGACTTGTCACAACCAAAACCCATTTCTTGGTTGTAATGGTCTTATGGAGGCAACAATCATTGTAGCACTGTGAATTTCAAAGTGTGGCATACCAAACTCTTCTTGTTTCAGTTTTCCTGATGTATTTAGTTTTCTATTAATGCATAATAAATTATCACAAACCTAACAGCTGAAAACAACACATATCTATTATTTCACAGTTTCTATGGGTCAGGGTCCAGGCATGGCTCAGATCTTCTAGGTCCTCTGTAGAAGGTCTCACAAAACTGCATTCAAGGTGTTAGCTAGGGTTTATTCCTTCCTGGAGCTTGGGGTCCCGTTGCAAGCTCACATAGTTGTTGGCAAAATTCAATTTCTTGCCATTCTATGGCTGAGGTCCCCATTTTCTTGCTGGCCATCAGCTCTTAGTTCCTAGAAGCTATTCACAGTTCCTTGCCTTACGGCCCTCTCACAATATGGCAGCTTACTTCTTCAAGGCCAGCAGGAAAACCTTTCCCATACCTCTTTTAAGTGTTCACCTGATTAGGTCAGGAACACCTGGGTTAATATCCCATTTGATTAACTCAAAGTCAACTGATTAGATACCTTAATTACATCTGCAAAATCTTTTCACATTTGCCAAATAATGTAATCTAATCATGGAGTGACATCCATTATGTTCATAGGTCCTACTGCATTCAAGGGGAGAAGGTTACATGGGGCATGTTACCTAGGCAGGTGGGAATCTTGGGACCATCTCAGAATTCTATCTACCATACCATACTAGCTTCCAGCAGCAGATTTATGATGAAGTTTATGTTGCTTAAATTTCAGGTATTTTCATTCAAATGGGCTACTGTGTGTACTGAGAATGGCTGGGAGTTACAGAGTATTCTAGGCAGACAGAAAAAAGTAACTTTTTATAAGAAAGCATTTTCATTTAAGCATTCCTATATAAGCATTTCTGATTCAGAAAGAAAGGGACCTAACTCTCCAAAGATTCAGTTATTTTTTTGTGATCTCCTTTTCTCATTCTAAATAAATATGCACTATGTTACCTAATTGTGTATATGTGTTCCTGAAAGAGAGCTCCTCCACTTTTGTAAGCTTCAGGTCTCAAAACACATGGCCCTTCTACTGCTTCCTGCCACTCACGGGTATTTCAAGACAAATATGTGGAATCATTGCCGGTCTTAGAACTTACCAGGATTTGTCAATTTTACAGTTTTCACATAAGCAGTTTCCACCCCCTGGAAGACCTAATTCCCCTTGGCTGTCTCCTGTCATATTCAAGAATCAAAAAATGGGGCCTCACTTCTCACCTGGCTTGGTGGCCCCACTCCAGTGCTTATCTCTGCCATACCACACGGTGTTTGAACTACATTTCCTTTTCTATCCTGTCTCTTAACCACCACCACTTCAACCTTCACTCTCTGCCTCACTCAAGCCTGTCCTTGAGGAGGGAAGAGCAGGTTTCCCTTCCTAATTTCTCAGTGCTTAGTCCACACAAGGCACGTAACTGTTGTTTTTTAAATATATAAAGAATAAGCGATTGGAGTGAATGGTTAAATTTCAAATTATGATAAAAAGAGAGAGAGAGAAAGAAGTTGATGGCATTGGTTTTGGTTGCAAAACTCATTTAATTTTGCTCAAAATTAAGTTTCTCCTTTATACTATTGTTTAAAATGATTACTTTTTATGTTAACATTTCTATTCTCAGAACTATAAAATGTGAGGGCCCTGGGCCTAGAGCATAGATCCTGCATGTTGGAATAAGATAAACCTGGGCTTGGATTCTAGCTGGATGGGCTTGGGAAAATGATGGGTTCTATCTGAAACTTGGTTCCTCATCTGTAAAATGGACTTAATTTTAACCTCAGGGTTGTTATGAGGCCTGAGTAAGATGATACATTTGAGAGTGTGTAGTAGATTGCCTAGCATATAGTTGGTGCCCAGTAAATATTAAAATTAAACATAATCAGAACAATGACAACAAACAAATAAAAACCACCCTAGGCACCAGATGGAACAATTAGAATTATTTCCATTTTATAGCTGAGGTTCAGAGACATTAAGTAACAGAGAAGAAATGACACAAGTGTTTGAACTTAAACAAACTACTTAATCTCTCTGAGCCTCTGTTTCTCCATCTGAAAAGGGGGGATAGAAATAGATAATGCTTACATAACTGTGAGGATAAACTGAAATAGTGTGTGCAAGAGTGGCTAGGCAGTACACAGCACTGAGTGAAAAAACAAGAAAAGAAAAAGAAGCAACAACGAAAAGATAAAGGAGGAAAAAGGAAGGAAACTACTCTGGGAATCAGAAAAGTAATTTTTTTTTCCATTTTGCAATCGTGAAACATGAGGCTTAGAATACACAGATATCATGTTCAGCAACACACAACTTGATGCTGACAAAATGGAACTAGATTCAATTTTCCTGGCGTCAAGTCTAGGCTATTTCTACTGTCGAGCTCCTCAGTAGCTCCTCACCAAATGCATATCCCATGAGGCATTAATCCCTAGCTGCTCTACAGAAGGTATATCAGTATTATGAGTGAATCCGTATTCTAGGCACATAGAGTCACTTGGTTCACAAAGCCCATATTGGAATTCCAGATTGAGGGGAGCTAGATTGTGTAGAGAGGCCTGTAGGTCACTGCCAGCCAGTCATTGACTTTTAAAATATTCCTCTGTAGAGAAAGGAATTCAATTTAATAAAGAGAGATGAAAAAAATAAAGACTATGGCATGGTAGCTGAGAGGTCAAGTTCTGAAGTCAGAGTGGCAAGGATATGAGTTTGAGTCTTCCACTACCTTGGGCAAATCAAGTAAATTTGTTTGCTGTAAAATGGAGATAATAATTTCTACCTCTTGAGATTGTTGCGCAGATTAAATGACATAATGTGAGTAAAGTTCTCAGGACAGTGTCTGGAAAGCTCTCCATTAACGTTAACCACAGAGGATCCCAAGCACACCTATGTAAAGACTCCATCCCTACGCAACCTCATACAGGTGCTCCCGGGATTGTGTAATACTGTAGCTCGGCCCGCTCCTAAAGGGGACAAGAATTTGTATTGCAGTACTGTATTTGTAAACGTTTCTACTGGAATTATTTTCTTATATATTACAAGTATACAGTTTAATACTTCTACAACTAAACACACACATGCAATGAGCATTCAAATCAAGATGCAGAACATTACCAGCACCCCAGACACCCCTGTGTTCCCACACAGTCACTATCCCACCCCTCACCCAGGAATAACTTTGATCCTGAATTCCAACAGCATAAGCTATGTTTTCCTGCTTTGAATTGAATATAAAATGGATTATTACAGTGTGTACTCTATGTTATCTTAATTTTCCCCAATATAAGCTTGTGAGATTCATCTATATCTGTGAATATAGTTGTAGATCACCCAATTCTCATTGCTTTATACTATTCCATTGTGTGATATACCACAACTAATTTATCCATTTTATTGCTGATTGACGTTGGTGTAGTTTCCAATTTGGGGCTGTTATAAACAGAGTTGCAGTGAACATTCTAGTATGTGGATTTTGGTAGACACATGTATGCATTCTGTTGAGTATACACCTAGGAGTGGATTGCTGAGGTTATACGTACATTCAGCTTTAGTAGATATTGTCAAATAGTTTTCTGAGTGGCTATACCAAATTATACTCCCACTAGCAGTATACCAAGATTAGTTTTTCTTAATGTGCTTTTCCTGTTCTAGAATTCCATTCAGGATACCACATTACATTTAGTTGTCATGTCTCCTGAGGCTCCTCTGGGCTGTGAGAGTTTCTCAGATTTTCTTTGATGACCTTGACAGTTTTAAAGACTATGAGTCAGGTATTTTAGAGAATGTTCCTTGATTTAGGTTTGTCTGATGTTCTTTCTTATGGTAGGCTGGGGTTATGCATTTGGGGCAGGAAGGCCCCCACAGGTGAAGTGCCATTCTCAGCACATATCAAGGGCATATGTGATCAACACGTGACTTATCACTGATGATATCAACCGTAATCAAATACCTAAGGGAGTGTTTGCCAGAATTCTCCTGTGTAAAGTTATTTTTCCCCCTTTCCATACTGTACTCTTTGTAAGCAAGTCACTAAGCATAGTCCATAATTAAGGAGTAGAGGGGCAAGTATTTACATTAATTATTTGAAATTCTCCTGTATGGGAGATTCATCTCTTCTCCCTTATTTATTTTTTATTCTATCCCTTGCTTATATCAGTATGGGCTTTATTTTATACTTGGGGGTATAAGTCAATACTACATTATTTATGTTGTTAGTCACCTTGTTCTGGTTTGACATTAGGGGCTCTTTCAGCTGGCTTCTGTGTCCTTTTGGCATATACTCATCATTTTGTATTTTGAGCAATTCCTTAGTTTCTGCCACTACAAAATATTCTAGGTTTATCTTGTATATTCCATGCCCCAGTTCTAAAATCGCCCATTTATCCAAGGAGTTTTGGTACCTTCTATTGGAGAATGGTATTAGAAACTGAGATCTGGGCACTGGATCATATTCTTTTTTGATGGAAGAGTTCTGTCGTCTTCTATAAATGTATAGACTACTGTAGAATTTGATGAATTCAGTATTTCAGGTTAAGCTTTCTGACTTGCATCTCTCGAACCAATCTCTCACTCCTACAGCAGCTGTGGGCTGAGAAAGACAGGCTCTATGTTAGTGTTTCATACTGAACACCTCGTTGTTGAAATGAAGATTGCTGGATGTTTACATGTGTGCATTAACACCTAACTGAAGACTTTCTCTGAAGCAATCAGAAGAATTGAAAGAGAATTGAAAATAGAGAGCTTTCTGGGGAACATTTTCCATCAAAACATCATTTCATAGATTTATCTATCCTTGCGGATTGGCTATTTGTTAGAATGTTTTGCTTGAACTTGAAAAGAACTGGCTACAGAGACCTACACAACCAAAAAGCAACAGCAACCACAATCACAGTTTATTCGGTGCCACTTGTCAGGCACTGGGCTAATTAATCCGAGCTATGATCTCATTTAATCCTTAAAACAGCACCATGCATAGGTGCTATCTGCTATCACTATTATTTCTACTTTACAGTTGAGGAAACTGAACCTAAAAGATTAACTAGCCCATGGCCATACAGCTAGAGACTAACTGAGCTGGCGCTCTGAGTGTTAATCTCTCTGACTTCAATTAACCTCATTTATCTAACCTCAATTAACCACTGTACAATATGGCCTATAATAGAGCCCATCTCCTCAGACTATCCTGCTTCATATACTTTTGAAGAGGATTCCAACTATTTGTGCTTGATATACAAGGCTTTACAAGTAATTTTAAGAAGAAGAGAATTTGTTTTCAGAACACTCTCTCAAACTTTGGCTCAGCAAGTGCAATCAACATAAACATGGCTGGAAAATTCAACCAAAACTCATCCATATAAAGACCTATGAGAAAAGAGAGCATATTCATTGGGAAATCCTCTGAGTCATGTTGTTGAATAAGAAAATTTACATTTGCTTTTGCAATTCAATTTTACATATAGATACTGATATAAATATGCAGATTGGGTTAGCAGTAGAACTGTATCAAAAGATTTCCACTAATAAATGAATATTTCTTGTGGTATTCTTTTCTTTTAAATTTTAGCTTAGAAAGCAGCATTGCAAAGTGGAAAACACACAGGTTTGGAAATCAGAGGGAACTTGATTCAAGTCCTGACTCTGTCATTTATTAACGATTTTAAGAAAGTTTCTTAAATATTCTGTGCCTCAGTTTCCTCATTGGTAAAATGAAAATAATAGAGGATTATTATGAAGACTAAATGAGATAGCGCATGCAAAGGACCTGACCCACAGTTAATCCCACTACTCTGCAATGATATGTCCAAACACAGAGTGATAACCTGCAGTGTATGATGACAATGCACATAGCACTGATTGCTGAGCTAAAAGTGGTTGGATGCATGGCGTCATGTAATTCTCACTGAAGTCCTTTGAGGTGTGTATGACTGTTATAGTTAACAAGTAAGGGAAAAATACGTAGGAATGCAAAGAAGTTTATCAGAGACAGTGTGGGGAAAGTCAGAATTTGAATCTAGTATTGCCTTAAGCCAGGGCATGCATTCTAATCCTGCTCTACTAATTTCTGCTCTGAGTTCCACAAACAACAGGACAGAGTCTAACCTGTTCACACTGTATCCTTACTGTTCTACTAATGCATGATGTTGCACATTAGGTTCAATAAAGAACTGATGGATGAGGGAATGAGAACTAATTTCATTTTTCTCTCTCTAGGACTAAATAAAATTTAGCCAAATTAGGAATTCCTGAATCCTTAGGCCCGGCTTTATTCTCTTTTATCCTTTGCCTGCAAAAATGATTTTGTGACAAGCCTGAAACACTCATCGCTCATTCTTTTGTGTGGAAATTGTGTAAGCACTCTCCAGATCCATCCAACTTATAATCAAAAGGGTAAATGACAAGTCTATTATTAAAGTTTTGATTAGTACTATTAGCCAAGGTCCAAAGAGGGTTTTTGTTCAACAGTTTTGAAAAACCAGAGAGGCAAATTTCATGTAGGTTTCTATGCATTTGCCACAGAATGAATGACTGACACTTCAGATTGTCAAAATGTCAGATTCCTTCAAAGACTTCCAAACAGGATGGAATAGGGGTGACTGCTTTTCATGGTTCCAGACAGACTGCTAATTTTAAAGTTTAACCTCTCCTTTGCCAAATTAAAGTTTGGCATTCCTGCTTTCTACTCTCTCTACTGTTAGCCTTCCCTGAGAAACAATAATTGGGTTAGACTAGAGATGCGGTTCTTGAACCAAGAAGGAACGCTGTGCCCACATGTAGCAGAGTGGCCTACTGAACTCATTGGCCTTAATCAAGACAATGAATCACCAGTCTAATCACTTTTAATCCGTGTGGCTTTGGGGATGATCCACTCGTGTTTTCAAACAAAGAGGTGTAGATGTAATCCACGAGCGGTAGGGTGTGCTTCTGCCATGTGAAAGTATAGCTTGTTTGGCTTCCATTAAGAACCACCACAGCAGGCTCTGGCATTATATAACATCTAGTCCACATTCTGATTAGAAGAAAATCATGAACATTCTCGTTTGATTACATGAGTCCTCACCACCTCTAGGCTTTGGAGTGAGATTTGCATACAGGTGGGGAAGGGCCTTTGTAGTGAAAAGACAAATGGGCTTTGAAATCAGACAGGCTTGGTTTTAAGTCACTGCTCTGCCACTTAGCTTATATGCCAATGTGGGCCAATTTGTTTCAATGGCTACAGAGTAACTCCCTAACCCCACCAGCACTTTTTCAACCGTATGCTAATTGGTTTCACTGGAAATCCTGCAGAGAATATTTGGAACATTTGTTGCAATTCAATTACTATATTTAAAAAAAATGGGTGTTGCTAGTCTTCTCCCTTCACTGCTGCCAATCATGTTGCTAAAATGCAAATCGTGCCACTGCTGCACTAACAGGGCTCTACACTGCTTTAAGAATATAATCCAGGCCCTGAGCAGATGAGGAAAAGGCTTGTGCCTCACCATGTGGGTCTCCTACCATTGCCTGCCTCAATCTCTATTTTTCAACTCTTTCAAACCTCTGTGCTTTACATGATTGATAATCCCTGACATATGTATGTACTCTTGAAATCATCACCAATATTAAGATAATGAATATATCCATCACCCCAAAATTTCCTCTTGTCCCTTTTAATCCCACTCTCCTGCCCACTTCCCAGTCCCTGGGTAACAACTGATACTTTTTCTGTTGCTATCAATTAGTTTGCACTTCCTAGAATTTTATATAAATGGAAATCAAACAGTATGTACTCTTTTTTTATCTGGCTTCTTTATCTCAGAATAATTATTATGAGATTCTTGTATATTGCTGCTGTAGTTCATTCCTTTTTATTGTCTTTTATTGAATGATTCTGTTGTATGGCTGTGCCATAGTTGATAACATTCTTTCACCTCTTGAGGAATATTTGGGTTGTTTCCAGTTTTGGGGTAGTACAAATAATGGTACTATAAGCATTCATCTATAAGTCTCTGTATAGATGTATACTTTCATTTTTCTTGGGTAAATACCTAAGAATGTAATGGCTGTGTCAATGGGAGGTGTGCTTAACTTTTTAAGAAATCCTCAAAATGTTTTCCCAAGGATTTGTACAATTTTACATGCCTACCAGCAGTATATGAGATTTCCAATTGCTCCACATTCTCGCCAACAAACAGTGTTGTCATTCTTTTTAATTTTAGACATTCTAATAGATGTGTAGTAGCATCTTTTGTAGTTTTAATTTATATTTCCCTAATAATTAATGACAAATGCTTATTTCCCATTCATATATATTCTTTGGTGAAGTGTCTGTAAAAATCTTTTGCCTGTGTATTATCGGTTTGTTTGACTTCTTATAACGACATTTGGAGAGTTCTTTATATATTCTGGAATAAAATCTGTTATCAGATATTTAATTGACAAATACTTTTTCAAGTCAGTGGCTTTTTAAATATTCTCTTGGCAGTGTCTTTCAATGATCAAAAATATTTAATTATGATGAAGTTCAATTTATGAATAATTTCTTTTACAGATCTTGCTTTCAGTGTCATATCTAAGAAACAGTTGCCTAATTGAAGGCTACAATTATTTTTTCCTGTTTTCTTCTAGAACTTTTATAGTTTTACATTTTAAATTTAGATCTATGATCCATTTTTTAAATTTCTGTATAAAGAGAGAGGTATGGATCCAAGTTCACCTTTTTGCATATGAATACTTGACTGTTCCAAAACCATTTATTGAAAGGCGATCTTTTCTCCACTGAATTGCTTTTGTCAAAAATCAGTTGTTCATAAATGTATGGATCTCTATTCTGTTCCATATGTCTGATTGATCCCTATATCTGTCTTTATGTCACTACCACACTGTCTTGTTCCTGTAGCATTACAATAAGTCTTAAAGTCAGGTAGTGTAATTCCTCCAACTTTACACTTATTTTTCAATTTTGTTTTGTCTATTCTAGGTACTTCGTTTTGTCATATGAATTTTAGAATCAGCTTGTCAATTTTTATCAAAAAATCTGATAAGATTTTTACTGGAATTGCACTGAATCTATAGATAAATTTGGGGAGAATTAAAATCTTAATATTGAGTCTTATAATTCGTGGACACAGATTATCTCTCCACTTATTTGTCTTCTTTAAAATCTTTCAGCGATTTTTTTTGTTGTTTTCGGAGTACAAGTTTTATACATCTTTTGTCAGGTTTATTCCTAAGCATTTGATATTTTTGCTACTGTTTTAAATGGCATGTTAAAAATTAAGTTTCAATTTCCAGTTATATCCTGCAACCTTGCTAAACTTACTTAGGTCTAATAATTTTTTTTGTAGCTTCTCTAGAAAAAAGGATTTGTTTGGATTCTCTACATGGACAATCATGTTATCGGCAAATAATGACAGTTTTAATTTTTCCATTCCAATTTGGCTATCTTTCCTTTCTCTTTCTTTTTCTTTTTTTATTTCTCATTGCATACGCTAGAAAATTCAGCCATATGTTAAATACAAGTGGGGAGAGCAGACATTCTTACCTCATTAATGATCTTCAGAGGAAACATTTATTCTTTCACTATTCTCTGCCTCTTAACAGGTTGAGGAAGTTCCCTTCCTGTCCAAGTTTAATAAGAGTTTTTATCAGGAATATATGTTAGAATTTTTAAAATACTTTTTCTGCCTCTACTGAGATGATCGTGTGGTTTGCTAAGTTAACCTTGCATTCCTATAATAAACCCCAATTGTATAGCGTATATTATCCATATTATATATTGTTGGATTTTGTTTGCTAAAATTTTCTTAAGGATTTTGCCTCTGTGTTCATGAGGAATATTAGTCTGTAGTAATGTTTTTGTCTGGTTTAGGTATTAAGGTAATGCTGGCCTCAAGTAATTAGTTGAGAAACATAGCTATTCAATTTCCTGTAAGAATTTCTATAGGATTGATAATATTTCTCCTTTAAATGTTTGGTGAAATTTACAAGCAAAGCCGTTACAGGGGAGGAAGACTATTCCTCTACCCTCTAGGTTCTTCTGGCTGGTCTAAGAATTAAATTGACATAAGACAGAATAACAGAAGAAAATCAAAAAAAGTATAAGAATATGTATACATGGGAGAAACCCAGGAAAACTGAGTGATTTGCCAAACAGACAGAAGCCACTACCTTAAATACCATCTTCAGCTAAAGACAAAGGAGGATGTTGGGGATAGCGGTTTTCGACTTCAAAAGGAGGAAGGTAATTCACATGGAGATGGAAAAGCAAATATTTGATAAACAAATGTTGAACCTGCCTTCAAAGACAATGAGAGATGGAGAAGACTTTGATTAAAAGGCCCTTAACAGGTTCCTCCCTATCTATCACACCTAGTTTACATTATATTATAATTATCTTATGGTATCAGCTCCTTCCTGGAACAGGCCTTCTAGCTTAAATTCCTTTAGGCAGTTAGGGGGAAAGTCAGTTTCTTTCTGAGTAGTTTGTTTTTAGAAATAATCAAGCCAAAGAGACACATTTTAAGGTGGTAAATTCTGATCCCCCATACCCTCTTGGCCTGGAAATTTCTTTGTGGGAAGGTTGTTAACTACAAATTCAATTTTTTAACAATTATAGTGTCACTTAATTTATCTATTTCTTCATGAGTGAGAGTATTAGTTTCCTAGGGCTGCTGTAACTAATTGCCACAAACTGGGTAGCGTAAAACAACAAAAATTTATTTTCTCACATTTCTGGTGGCCAGAAGTCTGAAATCAAGGTTTCAGCAGAGCCAAACTCCCTCTGAAAGCTCCAGAGAGAACACTTCCTTGCCTCTTAACAACTTCTCATGGATCCTTGGCTTGTGGCAACATAACTCCCATCTCTGCCTCAGTCTTCACATGGCCTTCTTCTCTGTGACTCTCTGTGTGTAAAGCTCCCTCTCTTTTCTCTTATGAAGACATCAGTCATTGGATTTAGGATCCGCTCTAAATTCAGGAAGATTTCCTCTTACAATCCTTAACTAACTACATCTGCAAAGATTCTAATTTGAGGGACACTCTTTAACCCACTACAGTGAGAATTGGACTTTATGTCTTTCAAGAGATTTGTCCATTTCAACTAAGTTGTCAGATTTATTGATATGAAGTTGTTCATAACATTCACTCTCACATCTTGATATTGGTAATGTGTGTCTATTCTCTTTTCATTCTAGACCAATCTGGCTAGAGGTTTATCAATTTTATTGACCTTTTTGAAGAATAATCTTTTGGTTTTATCAGCTTTCTCTACTGTTTTTCTGTCTTCTATCTCATTGAGGGAGATCATTGACTGTTTGTTATTTCCTGTCTTTTGCTTACCTTGCATTTAATTTACTCCTCTTTTAATGGTTTCTTAATGGAAGCTGAGGTCATTATTTTGACTTTTCTTATTTTCTAAAGTAGGCATTTAGTGCTATAAAATTTCCTCTAAGTTCTAACTTAGCTAAATCCCACAAATTTTGATGTGTTATATTTTCAGTTTCATCCAGTTGAAAATACTTCCTAACTTCTCTCTTGATTTCTTCTTTGGACCATAGGTTATTTAGAAGCATGTTATTTAGTTTTCAAAATTTTGAGATTTTCCAGATATCTTTTGTTATTGATTTCTAATTTAATTTCATTATGATCATAGAAGATATATGTGTGCTGTGAATATTTTAAATTTATTGAACATATGTTATGGCCAAAATATGGTCAATCTTGCTAAATGTTCTATGTGGACTTGAAAAGAATGTATATTCTGCTCCAGTTGTGTGGAGTAGTCTATAAATGTTAATTAGGCCAAGTTAGTTTTCAGTGTTGTTCAAATCATCTATAATCTTACTGATTTTCTATTGACTTGTGCTATTTGTTTTAAGAAAGAGGTGTTAAAATTTCTAATTATGGTTATAGATTGATTGATTTCTGCTTGCAGTTCTGACACATTTTGCTTCATATAATTTGAAACTTTGTTATTAGGTGCATAATGGTTTGGGATTGTTACTTCCACTTTATGAGTCGACTCCTTTAAAATTATGAAATGACCCTCTTTATCCTTGGTAATATTCTTTTCCTGAAATCTACTTTGTGTTTTTTTTTTTTTTTTTTTTTTTAAAGATTTTATTTATTTTTTGCCCCCAAAGCCCCAGTAGATAGTTGTATGTCACAGCTGCACACCCTTCTAGTTGCTGTATGTGGGACTCGGCCTCAGGATGGACAGAGAAGTGGTGCCTCGATGCGCACCCGGGATCCGAACCCGGGCCGCCAGCATCGCAGCGCACGCACTTAACCACCAAGCCACAGGGCCGGCCCAGCTGAAATCTACTTTGTTTGATATATTTACAGCAGCTTTCTTTTGCTTAGAGTTAGCATGATATATTTTTCCCATTTTTTTTGCTTTAAACCTATTTGAATCTCTATATTTAATGTATGTGACTTGTAGTTGATATATGGTTTTTCTTCAATCTCACAATCTCTGACTTTTAATTGAGGTGTTTAGTCCATTTATATTTAATGAGATTATTGATAAAGTTGGCTTCAAATCTACATCAGGTTTTTTTTTTTTTAACTATTTTTCCCACATATTCTTTGCAGTTTTTTCCCTCTTATTATGCCTTTTTTTGGATTAGCCAAGTATTTCTTTAAATGGCTTTTTACTTTCTTTTTTAGTTATACTTGTTTTATTATTTTGGTAGTTGCTTTAGAGTTTATAGTGTATATTTTTGACTAATTACAGTCTACCTTCAAATGATATGCTAATACCATGTATAGTATAAGAATCTTACAATAATATATTCCCATTTCTTCCCTCCTGGCCTTTTGCAATGATTGTCATACATTTTACTTCTATGTACGTTAAAAAATTCACAATACATTGTTAATGTTTTTGCTTTAAACAATTAATTATTTTTTACATATATTTAAAAATAAGACCCTTTTTTTAATATCCACTCATGTATTTACCATTTCCGATGTTTTGCATTTCTTTTTGTGAGTGTGTGTGTTAATAGTTTTTGATCCTTCAGTGCAAATACTGTACCCACACATTAAATATAAGAAACTTGTCTCTCCATGTCATGACTTATAAAAATATTTAATGGATTTACTGAAATATAGTTTTCATATGATACAATTCATGCATTTAAAATATATAATCAATGATGTTTTAGTATATTCACAAAGTTGTGAAACCATCACCACAGTCTAATTTTGTAAACTTTTTAGTACCAAAAAAATAAAAATAAATTTTGTACCCGTTATCGGTCACTCCCTATTTCCTCCCAATTCTCTTCCTACCTGCTCCTGGGCAAACCCTAATCTACTTTCTGTCTCTGTATATTTGTCTATTCTGGATCTTTAGTGTAAATGGAATCATGACCATTATTGATTTGTTATGGTCTTTTGTGATTGGCTTATTTTACTTAGCATACTGTTTTCAAGTTTCCTCCATGTTGTAGCATGTATCAGTACTTAATTTCTATTTATTGCTAGATAATATTCCGTTGCATGAATATACCATATTTTTTTTACTCATTTGTCAGTTGATGGAAATGTAAGCTGTTTCCACTTTTAGGCCATTATGAGTACTGCTATAATGAACATTTGTGTACAAAGTTTAGTGTGGAGACATGTTTTGAATTTTCTTGGGTATATAACTAGGAGTTAAATTGCTAGAAGTCATATAATAATTGTATATTTAACATTTTGAAGCCCTGCCAAAGTGTTTTCCGAAGTGGCTATACCCTTCTTCATCCCTAGCAGAAACATATGAGAATTCCAATTGGTACATATTTTCCCCAACACTTGTTATTGTTCTTAATTTTTGTTATAGTCGCCCTAGTGGGTATGAAGTAACATCACATAGTGGTTTTGATTTGCATTTCCCTAATGGGTAATGTTGTACATTTTATCATATGCTTATGGATCATTTGTATACTGTCTTTGGAGAAATATCTATTCAGATCCTTTGCCCATTTTTATTGTGTTATTTACCTTTTTATTATTGAGCTATAATAGTCATTTATACATTCTGAATACAAATCCCTTATCAGATATATGATTTACAAATATTTTCTCTCATTTAGTGAGTTTTCACTTAATTGACAATATTGTCTATAGCACAAAAGTCTTTAATTTTGTGAAGTTTGATTTATTTATTTCTTCTTTTGTCACTTATACTTTTGGTGTCATATCTAAGAAGACTTTGCTTAGCAAAAAATTTATACCAACCACTGGTCTAAGCCCTGGGATATGTCCATAATTGAAAAAGATGTGGTGCCTGCTTTCATGTAGATTAAGTTTAGTGGGAGAGCCAGGAATTTATTTAAATGAATGCACCGATATATAATTGCAAACTAGTTAGTGCAGTAAAGGAAAAAACAGAGCTCTGAGGAAATATATCAGGGGACCAGACACGTGTGTGTGTGTGTGTGTGTGCACGTGCACCTGTATTACAGGAGGAAGTTGTCAAGGAAGTGTTTCCTGGTGAAGCAATATTTTAATCGAGCACTGTAAGACATAAAAGAAAAAAGAACAATTCAGAAAATTTTCTATGCAGAAAGGACCTGGGCAGGCCTGTCACCTAGAGGAAGTGAAAATGAACAGTACTGAGTTGCAGAGAGAGCAGGGGTACATCAGATGAGGCTGTAGAAGTAAGCAGGGGTAAGAGCATGCCGACTTGTAGATCATATTAATGACTTTAATATTTTCCCTGAAAGCAATAGGGAGTGATTGGAAGACTAATCACTTTGGCTGCAGAATGGAAACAGATTGTGGAGGGAATAAGTGGCAGTGAGGAGACTAGTTAGGAGGCAAGTGCAGTCATTCAGGCAAGAGAGGATGGTGGCATGGAGTACGGTAGTAGCAGTGGAGGTGAAGAAAAATAAAGAAACTGGAGAGACCTTTACTTTAAAAAAGGAATAGAGCTTGGCCTTAGATAGGATATTGGGATGTAGCACAAGTGATCAGTAGCTACCTTTGTCCTGAAAAGAAGAAGGTGTCCTCTGAGTCTTGAGTCTTAAACTTAGCTGATCTGATTCCCAAAGATTTAATCATCCCTCAATAAGATTGTGTACTTGACCTTCTTGCTCTGTTCTGCTTCCAGATATGAGCTCATTGACTTCTGATTTTTGGTCTTTTCTCCTGTATACAGACTCCATATTATCTTTCAGACACAATACTTGATACAGGTCCTCAAGTACTAATATTGCATCCACTTCTCTGCTAAATTCTGTGCATTTACCTCCTTAGATTATTTTTCTTCTGGCAGCCAATGGCATAACCTGTACAATCAAGTTCTATCTTCTAGCACTTTACCAGGTACTAGACTATGTGGCTGACATTCTTATAGGCAATACTCTAGAATGTGGAGGAGGCAAGAGAAATTTTCCTCTTTGATCTTTGAAAACTAGTCTCAAGCAGAGAACAGCAAGGCGTATAACTGACATGTAATCTTAACAGCTCCGGAACTGTGACTTTTCCACAATAAGAATATCCTCCAAGTTTACAATGCCTCCTCATCCTCCATTTCGCTGGTCGAATCACCCATTAACCATGCCCTCTACAGAACACAATGCAATATTTAATGTCTCTTTCAGATATAAAAATTGATGAACTTCTTCCTAATGTTGAAGCTCTAGGGAATATGATACATAATTACCCTCTCCTATACTTCCCCATATTACAGCTCCAAAGTTTGCAGTGCATATCCTTGTAATCACTTCTATATGTAATTACATTTACATAATACTTACATGATTTTATTTATGTAATGTCGAAGGTGATGATTCATTTTACAGAAACTTTTTAGATGTCCCCAAACAGGATACACTAGAGCTATATTTATTTCTTACATGAATGCTAGAGAAAAAAAATAAGTATATACATATATATTAGCTTGTCATAGTTAGGCAAGTACATAGAAATTTGGGGATTGGTATTCACATAGATGTAAGCAGAATGAAGAGTAGAAAAACCATACTCATGTCAGAGTGACAAATCATTTTTTCCATGCAACATCGAGAGAGAGGTATGTTACCTCCCAAGTATAATCAACGTCAAAGCACTGCATAATGATAACGAAAATCAAATGCATGGATTTTCCCTTAGAGTTGCAGATATTCCACCCCAGGTGTGTGGATGTGAAACCCAGTGAGTTTCAATGCATAATGAGAAGATTTAAGGCTTTAGAGTCAACTACATCTGGGTTCAAATCTTAGCTCTGCAACTTCCAGCTGAATGATCTCAGACAAATTATTTAGTCCCTCTGAGTCTAATTTTCTCGTCAAAATTCAGATAATAATACATACTTCAGAGTGCTGCTTTAAGGATTAAATAAGATAACTAATAGAAATCAAAGAGTGCTTGGTATATGGCAGGCAATCAGCAAATTTTGGTTTCCTTCTTCCCTCTCAGTTCTTTTCTTTACAGAATTTTGTGTATCTTAATAGTGGTTTTGCCCATTGGTTGGTAGGCCATATAATTAAAATTATTTTATGGATGAAGCTAATTTCCAAAGAATTTCTTTAATGCAAAGGTTTTCAAACTTCAATGAATATCAGAATCCCCCGGAAGTCTTGTTAATCCATCAATTGCTGGGCCCCACCACCAGTTTTTGATTCAGGTGGTTTGAGTAGGCTCAGGAATTTGTATTTCTGCAAAGTTATGCTGATACTGCTAATTGGGAACCGTACTTTGAGAACCGCTGTTGTAATACATGTACAACCACCAAAACGATATGATTGACAAAAAGGAGGGAAGGCCACATTTCCCCCAGCCATATTTGCTGTCCTAAACTTTAAATGTATTCTGCAAAGAGTCAGCTTGATCCAATAGATGGGAGTCAGCACGTCTAGACGTCTCTCTCAGTGTGTGACGTTGGGCATGTCACTTCATTATTCTTGGCTTGAGTTTCTCCATCCTAAAATTTAAAGGACTGGAGTAGGGCAGTGTTTTTTAAATTGTGTTCTCTAAGCATTTGGGGGTCTTCAGAACATACTCAGGGATGGCATTGGTGGGAGAGTTCAACAGACAAGAATCTGAGCCTTTCTCATTCCCAAATAAATCAGTTCTCCTTGTATAACTTTTATATCTAGTGTAGTTCCACATAGGAAACCAAACCAAATCAGACAAAACAAATCCAAACAAACAATCCAGTCAAAAGAATCTTTGGGCTAGGTGATATGGTCACTTTTACCATAGCATTCTCAGATATTGAACTCCGTATACAGAACATTCTGTACTTCTAGCTTTCTGTGTTTACAATGATAATCAATAGTGATAAAAACCTGAGGCTCTGCAAATCTTCAAACTTCAAGCTATCTTCAGTTCACTTTTATTTATTTATTTATTTTTTTGTGAGGAAGATCAGCCCTGAGCTAACATCCATGCCAATCCTCCTCTTTTTGCTGAGGACGACCGGCTCTGAGCTAACATCTATTGCCAATCCTCCTCCTTCCCCCCCCTCAAAGCCCCAGTAGATAGTTGTACGTCATAGTTGCACGACCAGTTCACTTTTAATGTTAAGGTTTTTCTTATTCCAATTATTTGAAAACAGATAAGCTATTCTTATTCCCTGTGATGACTCTATTAATCTATATCTATATATACCTCTTTGATTGATAATCTCTGCGATATCGTAACACAGTCAACATTTTTGAGTGCTTTCTCTGTGCTACCCAGTATACTAAGAGCTTGAAATGTATTATCTAGTTAAGTCCTTGGAAAAACCCTTTTAGGTAATATCTTTGTTCCCACCTGCAAATGCAGCAGCTATAGCAAAAAGAGATTAACTTACTGCTCATGAGTCACAGCCAGTGAAAGGTGAGGTGAGATGTGATCTTAAGTCTACTTGTCTGTAAAGTTTATGCTCTATTTATGCTGTAAAAAGATTCAAATAGGGGCCGGCCCGGCAGCACAAGCATTAAGTGCGCGCGCTCCGCTGCGGCGGCCAGGGGTTCGCTGGTTCGGATCCCGGGCGCGCACCAACGCACCGCTTGGC
This sequence comes from Ceratotherium simum simum, assembly GCF_057802395.1. Taxonomy (NCBI): domain Eukaryota; kingdom Metazoa; phylum Chordata; class Mammalia; order Perissodactyla; family Rhinocerotidae; genus Ceratotherium; species Ceratotherium simum. The sequence continues at coordinate 36,720,964 of NC_141906.1, forward strand.
AAGCCATGCTGTGGCGGCATCCCATATAAAGTGGAAGAAGATGGGCACAGACGTTAGCCTAGGGCCAGTCTTCCCCACCAAAAAAAGAGGAGGATTGGCAGACATTAGTACAAGGCTGATCTTCTTCACAAAAAAACAGAAGAAAAGATTCAAACAATCTGGTAGTTATCTAAACGGGACAATCAAAACAGGTCTTTCTCTGATAACAAAAAAAAAAATTAAAAGAAAAGACAAAGATATTATATCCCAAAGTGAGAGGAGCTAGCCTTCCTCCAACGGAAGCCTTTTGTCCAGCGAGTAGGAAGGAGGAGGGTTTAAACGGTTTGCCCAGAATCATGGAGGCAGTCATATGCCCTGTGAAACTTTATTACTTTATTTTATTATTGATTTTATTTTTCAATTGTGAGCTTGGTCCAAAGGCTTTAGGCTAAGTTAATGAAATTAAAATAAACAAAAGCATATGTTAAGTAAATACCATGATCAAGAGAAGTAACCAGTGTGTGTGTGGGGGGGGTGAGTATGATATGAAGTAGCGAAGGCATCATGAAACACAGAAATCCCATTGTTGCTCCACCTCCTCAACCAGAAAGACTAATAACCTCTTAATCATGGGTATTAACTCCAAAGTGCTTCATTTTTAACCTCCTAACTCCATGTGAATAAAGCTTAATGAAGCAGATTAGACCCATGGCCCATAATCTAAAGAGACCTAGTGATTTTTTTACAACCTCTGAGCAGATCAGTAGTCAGAGGACTTATTCTAACCCAAAGATATTCATCCCTCTTCTTGATAATTGTTTAAGCAATTCAGACAGTAAAAACTAGGGCTACTCCAAATCAGCCTGATGACTGAGACTGTTATAGTCAGAAGATCATATGATATCACTCTTGAAGTGATGGTAACTTGCATCATAAATTGGCATTTTAAGGTTGACTCTGTTGTTCTTCCTCAGGACATTAGCTAACTAGGCACCCACCCCCAGTCCAGCCTTCTCATCTATATTCTGCAGCTTTATGCATTACTTATTCTCAGCAAGTCTTTGTGAAGGTTGAAGAGAAGGGATTACTGCAAAATTTATTTAAATAAAAGGTACGAATTACCATACTCTTTTTATAAACAAACAAACAAACAAATGGGAATCACCTTGGCCTCAATTCTTTCCTCAACTGAAATGAATGTCAGTTCATTGACACAAACATTACATTTTAAAATTTTTCTCATGACCTAATAAATTGGAAATCCCAATAAATAATACTAACTAGGGAATATACATAGAAACAGGAGGTAAATATGACCAATATGAAAGAAATCAGTTAGCTATTATAAAATCTTTGACAGCTAAATGTCATAAACAACCTATTTTTATAGCATTTTCAGCCCACAAGCAGAGAAATGTCTAGTATTAGTAAGAACGGCAGTACACTAATAGGTAATGATAATCCATTCATAGGCTCTTCTAATCCTGCGATTAACATACTGATACACTGATGCACGGGCATGAAATTCTGATTGCTTTGTTTTCCCTTCCCATGCTTCTCCCAGTCTCTCTGTCAAAATCACCATCCATAAAGGCAAATGATATTTCATTTTACCAACATACTACAGTTGTGTGTCTATTCTCCAGCATGGAAAGTAGAGCTATTTCCAAATATTGTGTACTTCACAGGTCATAAGACTTTGACTAGTACCTGATTTCCACTTCACAAAAAATTTGTATCCCACCATCTTGAAAAATACGTGCAAAGACTGAGTATTCAGTCTAATTTGTGGTTTTAACCCCTACATTTTCACATTCAAGGGAAACATCTGTCCTACTAATCATTGTTACTTTCATTTTAACAGACAATGCATTCAAATACTGATTAGAATAAGATGCTTTGAGCTTCCAGTGCATATCAAACAGAAGAACAATGAATACCCAGATTACATTAGAAGGACTGTGACTAAAGACATTTAGACAGAATATGTGTTGATAGGGTAATTATTAGGTGAAGTAAATTGCAATGTAGAAGGCTTAACAAGTGATGGTATAAATAGTTTCTTTTCCACAAAAGAGATTTGCAGTAGAGAAAAAAATGGTCCCTTATTTCTAGTAATTTCTAAAATCAATTGCCTCAAGTTCTATTGTAAGAATATTTTTAAAGTCTCACTTTGAGATGCATTATATGTATTTAATTTCAAGTGGGTACTTCTTGGTACTGGAAGCCATACCTGATCCGGTGGTTTCTTCTTCACCCCGTGCAGTGAGAATCGATAGATTGATCCTGTGAGACAGCTACCTGGGGAGATCTAAAATGAAAAAGGCATTTTGAAATTAGGAAAAGAATCCTGCAAACTTCAATAATGATGGCCTCACAATAGGATGTTTTTCAGTCAATCGACAATATTTACAGTATGTGCACTGTATACTGAGCCCAGTTTTATACGGGCATAGAAGCACTAAAGAGAGAGTGGAAAGAACCTAGTTTGATGCCTCTAAATATCTGTGAAATAAATGGATGAGCAAATAAGGATGGAAAAAAATTAATCCTTTCTCTGGATGAATTTATAAATTACTTGAGAAGGAAAAATATCACATGAAAAAGACCTATTAATTACGGTATATCAAATACATAAATATGAATTGCATAAAATTTCTACAAATTTTGGATGAAGATGAGATAAAAGTAAAATTTGAATGGGATTAGACACAAGGCTTCCCAGAAGATGCATTACTTCTGGAGAAGCTACTGAAACCACCTAGGTCACAAACTCTAAACCCTAATTCTAGAGAGCAGGTGGTCCCTGGAAGAAGAGAGAATATAGTAATGTCGATCACACACACACGCACACGTGTACATGTACACACATATACACACACACGTTTGTTTATTTATATGTAATTTAACATTAATTATGTGATGAGTGTGTTAGTTAGTGTAAGTTAGTTAGTCAGTTACCCTAATCAAAAACCACATTGGTATTCACTTGGCATTATACCAGAAAAACCATCCTCCAGAGTCAACTACAAAGGCTTCTTTTATGCATCTCTCCTTCATCACGTGAGCCTTTGATAATTAACCTGATAAATGTAAAAAATGAATTTGCACTGTTGAAATCAGTGGCTTATTAATTAACATGATGACTATTAGAAGTAGGCTCACAATGGTGAAATTGGAGGTATTCAGATACGTGGACTTGCTCACATACTTTAGTAAGACTCTACTCTTTTTTCACAATCACGATATAAGAATTGAGTGAACAATTCTTAACTATATCCTTAACTATATCCCCTAAACTATATCCTCAAGGACAGTGGCCACAGCTTGATCCTAAAGCGATCTATGCTTAGCCTACAGTGTTGGAAAATTTGTGATTGCTTGGTGACAACTACAAGAGTTACCTCTGTTCACATCCACCTCAAGTAAACTTTTCATACTGGGTGGTTGTAGTAATTACAGCATAAAAAAAATCACTTGGGTCTTTTTTTTTCTTTTTTTTAAGGCAGACTATGAGATTCACAAGGCAAAATATCTTCTAATAATTGTTGCTGTATTTACTGCCTTGTCCTTTCATTTGAAGATGTACACCCTAGAGAAAATGGCTGAATTTTCCCATGGAAAAGGCTTTTGCATTCTTTTAGAATTTTGCTACTATTGCAAAAATGATTGTCCTAATTCCAGAGGACAAATGAGAGAACTAATGGCAAATCAGTAATGGAAACTTTTATCAGGCACTCAGCAAGTTATCAAGACTTAAAATATATTGCAAAGTGTCACTCCGGAGAAGAGAATTATCTGGTATTATACAAAGCCACGCTGAATATTTCAGCTTGACTGCAGACTAGTAAAGTGATGCAAGACATTAAGAAAACATATCAGGTTCAGAGATCTATAATTAATCTTGTCAGCAGATGCAGCAGGACAGATTCCTATTTAAACTTGCATCTTGATGAGACTCTTCCCTCATTTACTGATCTGTACAGAGCACACTGGGGACATACAGGATCTAAACCCATTACCGTGGTTTTATAGTCAAGTTCATGCTCATTGCATGCCCTGCCTTGTGCTGGGGGGCATTAAATATTTAACTAACTGTGACCACGATGTTGTTGAGACAGCGGCAGCTTTTAGTGCATTTTTATACACACTGTTGAAGAACAAATATAAAGTTAAAAAGTGTGTCCAAGGCTAGAGGTAGAATAAGTGGTCAGGGGACAACACAATCTGCGTTTAGTTCCCGAAATTGAATTATATTATAAAGCTTTCTAAGTATATGTACGCATCACATTCTACAGTAGCTACAGTGAAATGTGAAGAATCATAAGCAATAAGTCTATCATTAAACTTTAATGTGCAAGCACAACTTGGATAAGAAACCATGCTTCCAATCCTTGAAGCAATACTAGAGAAGGTAAATTATTTTGACACCTGAGAGATGAATTAAATTATCTTTTAGTAACATTTAAAACAGAGGAAATAATCGTACATTGAGGAAAATGGAGATCTCTTCAGTAAACAAATGGGTGAATTGTAGAGTTTTATTTTGATCAGACTTATTCTATATTATTTCATTTGTCTCTAGAAAAAAAAGGAAAAAGAATCAAGGAATGAAGTTAATTTTTAGTTTGGCGCATAAGCTGTTTGTCATAGTTCTTATTTTAGAAGCTTATTATTAACAATAATATAGCAGCATGCTACTTTAGGTTGTAATATGACACATTTTATACATTTATATTATTAACAGCACAATAAAGTTAATGGAAAATGAGAAGTGTTTCTTTTATTAGAATAACACAAATGACACAAGGAAGAGTTGTTTGTTTTCTATCTCATTCTCAAACTCCTAAATCCAAGGATTTGTAATCTGCACAGTGGCAGAGAAGTGGGTTATGATCTATTCTGCAACATGCACTAGAATAGTGGATAGTAAAACAGAAAAAAATATATATCATTAACAGGTAAAAATCTAGGATTTAATGGATCCAGTTAGAGTGATTCTTTAAACCATTTCCATTTAACTTAAGTCACAAAGCATTAATTTTCTTCATATTTTATTGATATCTAACTATATTATATACTCATCTATTTGTTGATTATGTGTCTTCTCCACTAGAATGAAAGTTTCATTGTGGCAAAAATTTTTGTCTCTGTCTTTTAACCTTCTTATACAAGGATGTTTGAAGACTCCTTCACTTTGACAGTTATGAGAAGTGGCCAAAGACCATTCCATGCCTTCCATGCAAACAACAGGCAATAATTGCTTTTCTCCAGGTGGTTCGATCCAGGCCCTCTCATGGGTCTCTGGACCCGTGGAAAGTAAAGGAACAAGTAAGCATTTATCATAAAGGTTAGAGAAGTTTTCACAGAGTAGCCGTGTGCACAATTCTATGTTTTTTTCTTGTGCAAAATTACTCTGGGATCTGTTTCTTTATCTATCATCATCTCTTTGCAATGTTTTGTCCACTTGCTAACTTATACCCAAGTCAGACCGAATTTCTTCTAGTTCCCAGAATACATCACATGCCTTATTTGTCTCTAATCATTTGCATATACACTCCATCTGTCTGGAATAGTTTTTTCCTTCAATCTCCACTGTTTGGCCGGTTAACTTTTACTCATCCTTAAGGTCAGTGTAGGTGTCATTTATTTTGAGAAATCTTCCCTGATTCTCTGTTATAGTGTCACCGATCTCATGTTATGTTGGATTTTCTCCATCACAATGTGTACCAATATCACCACCACCCTAAATGTAATTGCTTTAAAGTTTGACTATTTCAATAGAGCAGAAGCTCACTGAAAGTAGAGCCCATGTTTGTACATCATGTCTCCACGTATTTATTAGACCCCTAATATAAATATATTTATATATGTATATGTATAGTGGTAAGGAATTTGGACTTTATCCAGTGATAAATGGGAATATCACGGTGTCATAGGAAAATATTATCACTAACATTCTATAACAAGCTGGAAAATGTCAAATTCTTTTCAAAATACTTTGTTTATAAGAAAACTATTTTGAAAAACATCCATGTAATACCTTTATGGGATTATATATCCTAGGTTCTGGCACTTGAAAGGCCAGGTTTTGGTCATCTAGAGAACTCAGTTGGGCAGTTCAGCCCTGCACTGACCACACTGGATTCATAGGCCGAGATGATGCTACAGGTTTTCATGACACTGGCTCTACGGTATGAGCGCTGGAGACTGTCACAGAGTCTCACTGACAGGATGACAAGATGTGCACCATCGTTAGAATAATCTGCAATATTATTAGCATGATTGTAACATGTATTTGCTATATTGTAATAATCACTCAATATTTTTCCAAGTGATTACAGTCAGCCCTCCATATCCACAGGTTTTGCATCCGCGGATTCAACTGACAGCAGATCGAATTTCGGTTGGTTGAATCTGTGGATGCAACACCGGCAGATATGGAGGGCCAACTGTATTCACTGTACTATGCCACTTTTTATATGGTACTTGGGTATCCACGGTGGTTCCTGGCACCCCCACGGATACCCAGGGACGAGTGTGCTCTTATTTTCTCAGTGACTTATTCAATCATTCCACGAAACACCCCACTACCATCACTACCACTTTGTTGTTACTTAGAATTTGTATACCCTTCTGAGGCCCTTAGCAGCCTCTTTTCTTCCTGTGAGGTGCCAGCCTGTAACTCTAAGCTCGACAGTATCCTCTTGTGTGAGAAACATCTGAGGGATAAGCGTGCACTTGTGTCACATATCACACGTCATGTACGTGGTATGCTAGTCTCTGTAATGCCTGGGGAGATCTGCATCTCAATGTCACACAATTAAATTGTGACAGCAATTACTTCTAAGGTGATAGGTGACCACAGGTACAATATGAGCCACATAAGCTGATACATGTGGATAATGATATGAAGACCAGGAGCACGAGCCAAGGTTTTCTATGTTGATGATCCCTAATTGTGTTCATGTTTTGACCCTTTATGTCACTTTTGTATGTGACTAGTCTCTGAAAACACAGGATTCTGATCAGCGACAATCAATCAATAAGCTGTGGTGAGCTTCTTTGATGAGGAAGGCATCCTGCTGGTCTCTGAGGCAGGCACCAGTGTGGGAGGAACTGCTACTTTTGAATTCCTACAAAGTGCCAGATGCTGTGAGTTGCTTTTTGACATGCATTATTGAGACAAGCCTGAGAAGTAGGTATCACTATCCCAGTTTTATACATGTGGAAATTGAGGTACAAGTTAAGTCACAGAGCAACCAGGGAAGGCATCTGGAATTTGAACCCAGTTATGTCCAAGTTCAAAGTCCAGGCAGCTGAGGATTAATAGGGCCGCTAAAGCTATAATTAAGGATCAGAGTACACCGTTTTCTCTGTATTGAGATGTCCTAGGGGTGCCCTCAAAGAGCTGATGAAAGTGACAGATGATGTTCCTGGAAAATAAAGATACTCTTTTTTGCACATTCTTTTAGAGAATTCATAGACTCTGAAATTCATCCACAGATACCTGTGGATGTCTCAGAATAAAGACAATCTACAGGGAAGAAACCCAGTCTTATTAACCTTTGCTTCCCCTTGGTGCATAGGATCTCTGCCTGCCACAGAATTGGTGATAAAGATCGTTGAATAGAGTAAATGAATTAAAGAAGAAATGAATAAAAAAATTCCTTCTCCACTCTTCATTGCTAACTCAAATTACGCCTGTGTGAGTGTTTGGCTTACTTATATATCACTGTATCTTGTGTTCTAATATGTATTGAACATCTACTAAATGCCAGGTCCTTATTCATCAGTCTGTAAGCATTATTTAATTTAATCTTCACCATGATCTTCAATTATGTAAATCTTATATTCAGGCACTAGAACAGTGTCTGATACAGAGTGGGAAAAATATTAGTGATAGAAAAAATGCAATATATGTGTTCAGTAATGCTAACATTTATTCAACCCTTGTTAAGTTCAATGCACATATCCAAATGCTTTACATGCATTGCCCTGGCTTAACTCTTGCAACCCTATGAAGCAACTATTCATATTAATTTTCTTTTGCTAAGGGTACAACTGAAATTTAGAGCAAATAAAAGGTTTTGCCTAAGGTCAAAAAGCTATTAAGGAACAGAGCCAAGATTTGAATTTGGGGCTTTCTGACCTTAAATCTCACGGAAAATAAGACAAAGTGAAAGTAACTTGCCTGGAATCACACAGCTACTATGTGACACAGCAGGGAGATTAAACCCATTATTCTTTCCACTACATCATTTGAATTCTGCATTCCATCATTTAATACCACAAAACTGGCAGACATCACTTTCCTGTTAGCCCTGATTTATAATCTTTTGGCACTAACTAGCTGTGGTGTCTGAAGGTCACGGGATAGCAAAGAAAAGATAGAGACTAACTTGTCTCACAAAACTTGAGAGCTTCGTTGATCTTATGATGACCCCAATGTTTTGGGAATAGGATGATCAAATATGTTAAAAACGGTTAAACCTGACCTCAAGCTTATTCAGGCTAGAGAACGTCCTATATCTTTTCCATTCTCATCTAAGCTTTGTCCTATACTGAAACTACAACCACTGCATCCCATAACAACCATTTAGAGTAATTATCAAAAGAGGCAAAATGTGGATCTTGGCATTTTATTTTATGATATTTGATTAATTATAACAGTTTATATTAGAATGTTTGATTTTTAGCTACTTCTAGGCTCCTGAAATTTTGATACCTAATTATACCACTTTAGTGTATGTGTGCTTTCCCCATGAACTAGCAACCATACATCAAATACTAGGTTATACATATTCCACTTAACAAATAAAGGTAAAGTTGTACAGTTTAAAGTATGGGTTACAATCATGGGTTTTAAAGTCAGAAAGACATGGATTTAAATTTTGTCTCCATTCATTGATAGTTGTGGGACTTTCAGCAAAATATCTATCTAATCTAAATCTCAGTTTTATCCTCAGTAAAATAGAGATAATAAGATACATGTCTCAGAGGGTTATGGACATTAATACAAGATAATATAGATAAAGCCCTTGATATAGGTCCTGCATATAAAAAGTGCTTAATAAATGTAAACTTTATTAAATACACATCTTGTATTTTCCTTAGACTTACACTTCACTTATAAAGTACTATTCTCAGTTCTATCTATCCATCCATCCATCTAAATCACTGGCTCATTTAATCCTCCCCACCAATCCTATGATAATTGATTATTATCCCCATTTCATGAAAGAGGAAACCAAAGCTCAGAAAGGTTAAGTAACTTGCAAAAAATCACACATTTAGCAAAACTTACCTTTCTTGATTTACATGTTTTCTTGTCTTTGTCTATCTGTGGTACCATAATCATAAAGAAACAATAGACAATTCCAATAAAAATAGAATACAAAATATGCACAATGACCTCTATCCTGAGGCTATAAAAGCTTTGATAGCAGACCTTATACAAGGAATGTAAGCTCAAAAAGATGCATCTACTCATGAGAACAAAGAAGAAAGCATGGACACATTAAAAACAAAAATCTGTTTCCCTTAAAATGTGTATGCAATGTTGTTCAATCCAATTATTGTTATGCAACCCCATATTAAAAACTCTTCAACATTATGACTTTAAATCTATTGTACTTCTTTATTCTTTAATGTTTAAAGCAACATTTTAGGATAAAACCAGTTATACAGGAAAGAATTAGGAAGTGGAAAGACGCAAGTTGTATCAAACAGCTCCCTTTCCAAAAAAAAAAAATCTTTGACTTGGTGAAAAGCAAAGGATATGAGACAGAGTAATATAATGGAAAGGTAAAGAGACTGAGTTCAAATCCTGGTGACCTTGATTAATTAATTCACTTAACCTCTCGGAGAGTCATTTTTTTGTCATCTGTAAAATGGAAATAAAAATAAAACATGGATTCTCGCTACTGTCATATTTTTTGTGATAAAGAGGCGTCCAGTACACTATAAATGGCATAAGAGCTATGAAGAGATAGCTTTGTCCTCTGAGCAAAAAGCCTAGGACAGAAGTATGCATTTTAGGTTATCGCAAGTTCCGGTAAATAGCAAGTACAAAATAAATACTTGTTGACTGGTTTAATAAAGCACTTTGGAACCAACTTATAGAATAATAAGAAGTGTGTACATAGATTTGGATCTTTAAAGCTCAAAGCCTATTATGTGTGTGGCTCCTGCCTTGCACTGAGTTTGTCTTTCGTCACCCTGCAGCTTCAGGTCCAACACTTCATTCATTTAACTGTCTTCAGCCAAATGCCTTCTCCAGTGTCAGGTTATGAGGATGGACTGTGAACGGTCAATTTGTGCAGTTTGGCGACAGCTGGAATTTACAACGGAGATTCATCAAGCACTGCTATTTGAGGTTATTAACATTTATGAGAAAGTAACACAAATGAATTTTATGGAAAATTAGGGGAGTTTGATCAGCACTAAAAGTCACATTTTTGTGATTTTTCTCAATGTTTTTCCGCTTGGGGGCAAATGTGATTTAGAAGGCAGCTGTCATCTTCATCATGTGAAGTATAAAAATCATTATTGACTATTACTACCTTTCTGAATTTATCAAATTATTAGCTTTAAGTTCGAATTGCAATTTTTCAAAGTAGGACTGAAGTATAGAGAATAGAAAATATAGCTTCACGAATTATGTTGCTATTTACATTTCTACTGACAAATCTAATCGTTTGTTTAAATACAAAATCCTGTTCTTATTGAACAAGTTAGGGCTAAGAAACTCAAATAATGGTTCCTTATGATTCCACATTATCATACCATCTGTCACTAAAGTATACAAATTATCTGTTTCACTCACTTCCTGTACTCAATGTCCGCCAGCTTCCCAAAGCTATATTCCAATGTTTCTCAAGTATTCATACTTCTCCTCCATTACCACTGTTGCTGTCCTGGTGAAGGAACTAGCCATCCGGACAGTTATCCTAGGTTCCAACTCACTTTCCCATCTGCTTTCTGCCTCTTTCCCTCTTAATCTTCCATGAATCACCTGATCAGTGATTAAGAAATACTCACCCTGGGCATTTGCCTCTTGGCTAGTAGATATAATTCAGGTTGGCCCTTCTGTGGCCCCTGGGTATAGGCTGGCACTAAGCCTCAAGGTCTTGCAGGTCTGCAGGTCACCATTGAGCCTGATGAAGCTCCAGCTTCTGAAGCTTCACCCCACCTGAGGCAGCTACACTGCCACTCCATCCTCAGAAGTGGTATGGAATGTCTACAGTCTACCTTCCGCACCACCACTGGTTGTCTCTCTGAAAATATCTGACTGTTGCATAGCTCATTAACGATGGTCTTCCACTGTGTAATGTGGCATGCAACCATGTGGCAGCAAATATATATTTTCCTCTCCTATCACATGCATCACTCTGTAGTTTTGCACATACTGTCCCCTCTCTATAGAATGATCTTTCACCTATCCCCTGCCTAGAAAACACCTAGTCATACTTCAAAGCCCACTTGAAAGGACACCTCCTATCCGAATCCTTCATTAATGCAACTCCTGCTTCCTAACATGAGCAGTTGACTGCTCCGTGCACAGTACTCACATAGCATTTTGATTTTAAGAATTTCTCTCATCCAAAAGTCTCATGCTGTATTTGAGTTGTATATATATATATCCCTGTGTCTCTGACAAGGCTGCAAATTTCCTGAGGAAAGGCATCATGCTATGCTCATCTCTATATCTCCAATGCACTCCATATTTCTTGCCACATAAGTAGGACACCATAAAAAATCTTGTTTGAGTTCTTGAATCCCTATTTAAAAGATGTCCTTCAGCTGAAATTACACAAATGGAAGAGCTATTGGAGTTGGGAGTGATAGAGGGCAAAGAGAGAGAAAATAGGACTTGGTGTCCTGCCCTAAATTAACAATGTTAAAGTCAAAGATCTGAAGCAAGATACTACTCATGAGTGGAACAAGTGGTTCATATAGTCTTTAGGTATATTAAGAAGAAAGGGAAGAAAACTACCACTTATTAAGCACTTAGTGTACACCAGTCAGGATACTAAGCACTCTAGTATTTGATCTATACAACCTTGTGAGTTATATATTATTCCCACGGTATTGGTGAATTGGTGAGCAAACTGATGTTCAGTGAGATTATAATATGACAGCTGTTAACATTAGAGCTAAGATTTCAACCCAAGTGTATGCAACTTTAGAGTTAAACTTTTTCCCCTTTAAATACTCATTTCAGAGACTTGTACATGATGGGAACTAGATGGGTGTTAATAATAATAGTATTAATAATGAAAATGCCTAACACATACTGAGCACTTATGTGTCGGGTGCGGGACTGAGCACAGGGGCCACAAGAGAACTTAGACACACCTTCCTCTCAAAGGTTTTAAAGTGTATTTGAATCAAATGGAATTCAATCTAAAGCTTAGCGTATCCAACCTTAAAGTAATTCTGGGTTTTGTCAAACAAACAGAAAGTGCTTAGTTTTGTTTGGCTTTGTTTTGCTTCTGTGACTATATAAGGAGGAAAAAGAGTCTCTTTATTAAATAGTGGAGGCAAGAGGCTCTCTTCCATGCCAGGAGAGTGACTTCCATAATTACCAAAGGAGCCGGAGACATCCAGCTCCTTCCAATTAACTTCTGTTACCGTGCACTGTTGACTGCTTGCCTGAGAGCCACGTGCAGATGGGGAGAATGGCGGGTGCACAAGATTTCTTTGCGTTTCATAGTTCACAGATTAAAGGCAGTGTCAAGAGCAAGTCAGAGTTGAGGAATTGATTCATTTGGCACTGAGTGTATGGGGAAGGGCCGCTTCTGAGTCATTACAAACAAGGCTGAGGCGCTTTCATATTATGTTCGAGCTCTTGGTACACAAATCAAACAATTTTTTCCTTTCAGAGCATTTACTCTGGGAGTTTCACTGCCAGAAAACATGGTTGGATCCAGCTTTCTTAAATCCCAGCACTTACAACCTTGGTGGCAGCTGTTATAACCGCTGTGGCCCTAGCTCAAATGCCTGCTGGGAGCTGCTGATGGAGAGTGGGAACAGGCAGCTGCTAGACAGGTTAAAGAAGATTCTGGAGGACCTGATCTAGGCCAAAGAGAAAGCAGTCCAGATTGTCAGACCCAAAGACACATCATAATAATACATTAACCATAATAATAATTATGCAATAATAGCAACCTCTCAAACAGCATCCACATGTGTTAGGTCATTCTAGGTATGTGTGTGTGTGTGTGTATACACATGAATACCTATACACATTTGTATATGTGTACCTATATATGTGTGTGTGTGTGTCTGTCTGTGATATGATAAACAGACTGTGCGAATGTCCTATACCTCTTCAAAATTTCTCCCTGGATTAGCATCCATTAATGATTCTTTCTGATCCAGACAACGCAAAACATTAATTTTCCAACTTGGACACTTTCTCCACGTTAAACAGTCCCTTGGCATTTTACTATAAGTAAGAGCCCTTCCGTTTCCTCCACTGATTGATTGATTGTTGGATATGGCCAAGTTAGTTCCTAGGTTTTCAATGGTTTATATTCTTTATTGTACTTAATTATTTTTGTGTTCAACTTGTTCCACATTCATCCAATGGAAGCCCTGTCACACTACTTCCCGTGTTCTTGTGACATGCCCCTATCATTTTTTGGAGCACTTCTTGAGTTTCTAGCATAGCAAGATATTTCAGGCTCATTTTGTACCTCCCTGCCCATTCCTGGAATCAGTCACTTCTCTGAGGTTCTCTGCTTTATGATCGTGAGCAACGGTGTTACACATCAGCCTCTGGGAACCAGGTTTACTTATCGCTGTTGGGGTATCTTTAATTCTTGGTCCTTTCAGCAGACAGAGCTAGGAGGCATACGCATGCATATATACACAAAAATATGCATGCATAATATACACAAAAATATACATACCTGTACAAATGCATATATAAATCTACAATGCACAGATACAGTCATACACGCACATATATATTAGAAATCATGAATTCACACTGATACCTCAAATTCCAGTCTCCAAAGGACTTTTTGGTTGTTTTTTGCCTTATTTCCTGCTTCAATCACAGTGAAAACTCTATCTTCCTTTAATATCATCACATTTATTCATTGACTTGATCTCATAATATATCTAAAGTAGTTTCAGAATTACTTTGCCCATACCACCTCCAAAAAAAGAGAGAAAAAGAAAACTCAAAACTATTAACAAGAGCTTGGTGTCTGTTGGCATTTCTTCCTCCTCCTCACGCTGCCTGTGACTGACAGTACAGAGTCAACTGCTATGAAAATGCGACCTTGGACTAACTCTTCCTTCCTCTCTCTTCAGTTGAGTTTTAGTTTTCTCCCCTCATCTTATTAATCATACTTTTGGAAAATGTAGAACATCAACATATTTTCAAAGATCAAACTATACAAAAGATACACTCAAAGGATTGTCATTTCCTCCTGTATCTCTTCCACCCATTTTCTGCCCACCATACTCCTTATAGACAAATTCCCATTGTTGTCTGGCTTATAATTCTTGTGTTTCTTTTTGCACTTAAAAAAGTATATTTATGTTTTCTTATTTTCATTTCTTTGTTATGCAAAATGTAGCATGCCGTGTATGTTTTCATGAACTATATTTTTTTTTTTTTTACTTAAGCTGTCTCCTGGAAATCATTCCATATCAGTTCAGAGGTCTTCCTCATTCTTATGTATGGCTGCATAGTACTCATTGGGTATATATACCGTAGTGTATTTAACAAATGCTCTCTGGTTACAGATTTGACTAGTTCTCAGTATTTTCTAAACATAAATAATGATTTAATAAATAAAGTTTTGCATATGCAATTTTTATTTTTGGTGATAATATATCACCGATTTATTATCAAGTTTTTCAATTTTTGACCATCTACGGCATGATAAATTGTTCCTTGGTCTGGTATTAACGTTCATTTCTCTTATCATGAGTGAAGTTGAACGTCTTTTCATATATTTAAGGTCTACTTTTATTTCTTTTTTTGTGAATTGTCTGTTAATTGTTTTTGCCCAATTTTCTATAGAGCAAATTTTCTTTTCAATTTTTAATATTCCTTTAAAAATTAGAGATGTTAGTCTTTTCTCTCTGATATGCATTGCAAATTTTATTCCCAATTGTCATTTTTCTTGGGAATTTTTGCTATTCAAAACTTTCTATTTTTATTTTTTATGCAATAAAATTTATCAATTTTTTAAATTGCGTTTGGGTTTTTACCCAGAGTTAAAAATATTTTTCCTATACCTATTTTTATGGAAGAATTCACCTATGTTTTCGTTTTCTTCTACCGTTTTATATTTTTGTAGTTAGGACGTCCTAGTCACTCTGGATTGTCTATAGCTTTGGTGGTTTCCAAACAGTTCTACAGGACATTATGCCTCCACAGAAGTGATTCTGGAGGAATGAAAATGACTAATTTAAAATATATTTTGCCAGTTAAAATTTTAAATTAAAAATAACAGATCCACTTAAACACGTCAAATAAAATTTTTAACATGTTGAAGATCATTAATACACTAAAATTTGCTTCCAAGCAAAATCATTTAGGTGAAGCTATCACCATATCGTTTCTCCTTCCATATCTGGACATACACTAAACCTTTGGGAATATACTATTGACCAGCAAGTGTATAGTCCTTCTCTGATTTATTTTTATTTTATTATTTTTTTTATTGAGGTAACATTGGTTTATAACATTGTATAACTTGCAGGTGCACATCATTATTCTTCTATTTCTGCATAGATTACATCGTGTTCACCACCCAAATACTAATTACAATCCATCACCACACACATGTGCCTAATCATCCTTTTCGCCCTCCTCCCTCTCCCCTTCCTCTCTGGTAACCACCAATCCAATCTCTGTCTCTATGTGTTTGTTTGTCGTTGTTTTTATCTTCTACTTGTGGGTGAGATCATATGGTATTTGACCTTCTCCCTCTGACTTAATTTGCTTAGCATGATGCCCATCCATGTTGTTACAAATGGCGGGATTTCATCATTTCTTATGGCTGAGTAGTATTCCATTGTGTATATATACCACATCTTCTTTATCCATTCGTCCCTTGATGGGTGCTTAGGTTGCTTCCAAGTCTTGACTATTGTGAATAGTGCTGCAATGAACATAGGGGTGCGTGTATCTTTACACATTTGTGTTTTCATGTTCTTTGGATAAATACCTTGATTTATTTTTAAATTTGGGAATATGCATGCCTGCTAAAAACAAAACAAGCAAAGCCTCTATAAACCAGCACATCAAATGAGTCACGCTTAATTAAGACTATACAAAGCTCAGGTATGTCTGCTTGGTGTTTGCCTTTCATACACTGCAACAGTGAGGTGTGTGCAGGAGAAAGGAAACACTCAAAACATTACAGTGTGAGATGTCAGAGTACTGGGGTTTGTGGAACTCACTGTGAGCTTTAAGTCTTCTTGCCTTATTCTTACATTAATTCATTTCAAAATCATTTGTTAAAAACCTATTATGTGTCAGGCATTGTACTGGGTGTCAGATATAAAGCAACAGACAAAGTCTTGATGATTCTTGCCACTTCAGAAACTCGTAATTTATAAAAGTCCTTCAATTTATAAAAGTTAGTTTATAAGTCCAAGCAAGACATATTAAGCATTTAATTATGATCAAAAGTGGTGAGAGTTGTAATAGAAGTACTAGATGTCATAGGATTATATAAGAGAATATATGGTCCCAGATATGGAAGGTCTCCCTGAGAAAATATTGCTTAAACTAAACCTGAAAAAATGAGTATGACCAATTAAAATGCCCTTTAAATTGTGTTTTTATATTGGGGTTTCTAGTTAGATTGTGTTAAAAATATAAAAGGGGGATTCATTGTACTGTTGGAAAATCACATGTTTAAAGGCTAGAAATCCAAGCTCCTTAAGATAATAGATATTTATATGTCTTTTTTGGAAAAATGTCTAAGGTCATCTGCCAACTTTTTAATTGGACTATCTGTTCTTTTGCTATTGAGTTGTGTGTATTTCTTATATATTTTGGATATTAACCTCTTATGTGATATATGGTTTGCAAATTTTTTTTCCTATTCCGTAGATTGCCTCTTAATTCTGTTCATTGTTTCTTTTCTTGTGCAGAAGCTTTTGAGTTTAATGTAGTCCTTTTTATTTATTTTTGCTTTTGTTGCTTGTGCTTCTGTTGTCATATCCAAAAAATCATTGCCGAGACCAACGTCAAGGAGCTTTTTCCATATATTTTCTTCTAGGAGTTCTAGAATTACAGATCTTACCATTTAAGTTTTTAATCCATTTTGAGTTCATTTTTGCGAGCGGTGTAAGATAGGCGTCCAATTTCATTCTTTTGCATTTGAATATCCAGTTTTAGCAACATCGTTTATTGAAAAGATTATCTTTTTCCCGTTGAGTATTCTTGGTTTCCTCGTCAAATATTGGTTGTGTATGGAGGGGTTTATTTCTGGGCTCCCTGTTCTATTCTATTGACCTATGTGTCTGTTTTTATGCCAGTACCATACTTTTTTGAATACTACAGGTTTGTAGAATAGTTTGAGATCAGGAAGTGTGATGCCTCTAGCTTTGTTCTTCTTTCTCAAGATTGCTTTGGCTATTTGGGGTTTTTTGCGGTTCCATACAAATATTAGGATTTTTTCTTCTATATCTGTGAAAAATCCATTGGAATTTTGATAAGGATTGCATTGAATCTACAAATGGTTTTGGGTTGTATGAATATTTTAACAATATGGATTCTTCTGATCCACGAACACGAGATATCTTTCCATTTATGTGTATCTTCTTCAATTTCTTTCATCAATGTCTTATAGTTTTCATTGTACAGATCTTTCACCTTTTTGGCTAAATTTATTGCTAAGTATTTTATTATTCTTGATGCTGTTGTAAGTCAGATTGTTTTCTTTATTTCAGACATTTTGTTGTTAGTGTATAGAAATGCATATCAAATCATCATGTTATACACCTTAAACTTACAAAATGCTATATAAAAATTATATCTCAATAAAACTGGAAAAAAAAGTAAAAAAAAAAAATAACAGCAGAACTCCATAATCTTGAAGGCCTCCATATGAAGGCCTCCATATGAACCTCCACTGTTCCTCACTGTCACCCACTCCTACATCTGGCTAACTTATTGCTTAAGACTTGTACTGCTTACGACTTGATCTAGGCATTGCCTTTAACAGGATAACTTCCCTGTTCACCTGCCATCTCCATTCCCATCCTTTGTGTTCTTATAGTATCCTATGTATTTCTCTCTCTACTGTAGCATTTATCATACTCCACTCTCTCTGTTTTTCTGCCCCCACCACGAGGTGCTCTGGTCCTCCAGCTCAGGACCAAGCTGTATTTATGCAACACAGTTGCTAACACTTTTAAATTCATATATATTAAATAAATGAAGATTTGCCAAGATAAAAGAGGAAAACATATTGTAGGTGAGGACAGCTAGTTACAAAAAGAGGATAAAGTATTAAAGATGTAAAGTATGGGTTTAAGAAAAGGGGAAATAGATATATTTGGAAAAAAATTTCTTGGGGATACAAAAAACCATCACGGAAGCTGTGGAGAGAAAAGAAAATGGAGGTCAGCATCCTCGGGACTTGTATTCCCTGGTACTAAGTGTGGGCTTTATTTTACAGGCACTGGCAAACCAATGTAAGCTCTGTGGCAGGCTGATAATGATCCCCAAAGATGTCAGGTCCTAATCCCTGGAACCTGTAAATGTTATTACCTTATAAGGGAAAGAGCTTTTGCAGATATGTTTAAGTTAAGGATCTTGAGATAGAGAGATTATCCTGGATTACCCAGGTGGGCCCTACATGCAATCACATGGAGCCTTATGAGAAGGAAGCAGAGGGAGACTTGACACACACAGAAGAGAAGATGATGTGAAGACAGAGCAGAGAAAGATTTGAAGATGCTGGCCTTGAAAACTGGAGTGATGTGACTACAAGCCAAGGAATGCTAGCAGCCACCAGAAGTTGGAAGAGGCAAAGCACAAATTCTCCTACAGAGCCTCGAGGAGTGTGGTCCTGCTGGCACCTTCATTTCTGTCCAGTGATACTGATTTAGGACTTCTGGTCTCCAGAACTGTGAGAGAATGCACTTCTGTTGTTTTACGCCACCAAGTTTGTGGCAATTTGTTACAACAGCCACGGGAAGCTAATACAGCTTCAATAGGGAAGAGGTAGAAAATAATCATTTGTAACAGGAGAATTCTGGCATTATTGAGGAAGGAAGCCTGGGGAGGGAACTGCAGGAGCAGTTGGAGATTGGGAGCAATCCCAATCTCCTTGGATTGTAGAAAACCAGGGCTAGAAGGGAACACAGAGGATCTGAATTGGCCTCTGCAGTCCTTTCTCCAGTATTCCTGACGACTGGTCATTTGACTTCTGCCTGTCCAACAAGCAACTCACTGCCACACAGGCAGCAGGCAGCCCACACATGCAGCTCTGCCTGTTAAGCACTCATGTAACAAATATTTATCAAATGCCTGCCCTATATGTATTGGGCGATTTCTAGTCCTGGAGATTCAGCAGTCCGTAAGAAAGACTCAGGGAGCTTCCATTCTAGCAGGATATAGATAATAACCAAGGAATCCAAATACATAAATGAAATAATAATCAGATACCAACAACTCATGCTAGGAAGAAGATAAAATACAGTGATAGGATGTTGGATATTAAAATTCTGTAGTCAGGGAAGGCATCTCTGAGCAAGCGATATGCTCCGAATGACAGGAAGGAGCTGGCTATGCAAAGGTCTAGGCCAGAGCACTCCAGGAAGAGGTAAGAGAAGGGCAAACACCTGAGGCTGGGAATGAGCTCGGTGTGTCTGGGGAACAGACAGAGGTCAGCACTGCTGCCACACAAAGAAGGGTAGACTATGTGAAAGTTACCCTTCTGTGTTGCCCCAGAACACACAGCTCAGAACACAGGTAGGGTGGCTGTGTGTTAGAATGAGAAAAGCACTGGTTAGGAATTCAGTGACCTGAGTTTTAATTCTTGCTCTCCACTTCACTAAGTGAAGTGCTCTAAGATTTTTCTTTGCCTCTCTAGATTTCCTTTGTCTGATATTTCTGATAAGTGATGGTGTCAGACTAGGTCACTGATTTTCAAACTGTACTCCACGGGGCCCACTAAGGGGCCCAGCTGATGGGGCTAGGGACACGCCACCAGCTTCACCCAGAGTAGCCCTGGGCCTGCAGTTTGCATTTTCAAAAGAATTTTATTTAAACAAATCATTCTTTAGGTCAAGAAAGTTTATAAACTATTAGACAAAATTACCCTTTTAATTATTTCAAACTTCAGAATCCCGTCATTCTAAGCTATAGAAAAGACAATTTAACTCAATAGACTGGAAAAAAAATGCATTCTAAATATGAAACGGATTGCATTGTGAAGCAGTAAGCTCCCCATCAAGGGAGTTTTGCAAAAACAAAAACAAAACAAACAAAAAAACCTTACATTTAAGAAGAACTGGGTTACATAAATTTAAATCCTTCCTTTGCTACAAACATTTTCAGAGCCTTTAATGAATTAGTGTTCCTTATGAATTTCCATGAGAAAAATGCAGGGTGCAGCATAGCCCAGACTTCCTTTGGACATTTGTTTTATGGAGCATGTTATAAGATTAGCGTTCCATGGAACCCTTTATTAACACTGTTTCCTAACCCTCTGAGATACTAGGATACTATGCCTTTATTATAAACTCCGAGAGAAATGGAGTCATTTCTGTTCTGTTCACAGCTATATTTGCAATGCTTTGTATACTGCTGGGAAGGCAATATTCTGTTAATAAACAGCTATTGAATGGCTGACTGAATGAATGAGTGGGAAAGAGACAGAAAATCTAACTTTGTTCCTGAGGAGAGTAGAGCACTGTAGCTGCTCTCCGATGTAACCAAAATCACAATAAGACCAGTGACAAAGTCAAGGACCTGTTATGCTGACACGACAACCGTAAGCTTCTTCCCTGAGATTCTAGTTTCTTTAAGGCTCCCACCTTCTCTTACAAGCATCATTCATTTATTAGACAATATTGTTTGAATACCTTATGTTCCAGATACTCTAGTAGCTTTGAGGAAGCAATGATGAGTTTATAGTCTAAGGGGAGATATAGATGGTAATCAGATATATAATTTCATTTGATATGTACCATGTATATGTATATGTACATAGTACACAGTATATGTACTATGAAGGAAACATTCAGATAGCTGTGATCTGATGTAGTGTTGATTACCATGGAAGATTTCCTTGAGAAATAATACGTGAGATTCAAGATCTGAAGATGAGTAGAGGTTAACTACCCACTGCAGGTGGAGGAGAGTGGTTAATAGGCAAAAGAGAAGCATGAACAAGTTCCTGAGGTGGAGGTGAGCAGGAGTGGAAGGCATGAAGACATGATCAGAGAGGCTAGAATAAATTGAAACAGTTGTTCCTGAGGTTGGGGAGCTGGTCAGTCCATTCAGGCTTTAGAGTATACTAAAGATTTCGCTTTTTTTTTGTTATTCATAAAAGTAATGGGAAGCAATAAAATAGATGAGAAAAGGAGCATTATCATTTTACTTTTTGTTTGTTTGTTTGTTTGTTTGTTTTGAAGAAAACTTCACTATGGCTACAGAGTGCATACAAGATTAGAAGAGGAAATACAATGATGAGGTTTCACCAGGGGTGCTGGCAGTGTGGACAGAGAAAAGATATACCTGAGATATTTAGCAACTAAAATTTATACTATGTAGTGCTATAGCACATGTGGCATATATGCGGAAAAGAATGACTTCTAAGTTTTGGACCTGTGGCATTGTACTAATGGTGGTACCATTGAAAGAAGACTGGGAAAAGAACCCACTTTGCAAGGGAAAGAGTATGAGTTCAATTTTGAACTTGCTGAGCTTGTGGTTTCCTTGAGATATCCAATCAGAAATGTTGAAAATAAGACTGAATCTCAGAAGAGAGGTGTATAGTAAAGCTACAAAATTACAAATTTCAGGAATTAAAATAGTACCCAAATCCTTGGGCATGAATAAGACCATTTTGAGACAGAAAATATAGTATGAAAAGGGAACCATGATATGCCTTGAAGAATAGAAATAAGAAAATAAATAGTATTTATGGAGCGTTTTCTATGTCTCAGGCACTGTCTTAAGAAATTAAGTTATTTCTTTTAAACGAACATTTTGATGAAGTCATAGTATTATTGGCACTTTTACATAGAGGTTATCTGTGCTGAGTTACTGGTGGTATGAGCTTTAGCCAGGATTTGAACCTGAACAGGCTCGCTCCAGAGCCTAAACTCACTACCATGAGGTTATAGTATGGGCCAACAAAGAAGCACAGGGAAAGAACAGGAGATGAGGAGGAAAGCCAGAAGTAAGGGCTATCACAAAAGCTAAGAGAAGAAAGTTTAAAAGAAAGCAGGCATCAAGCTGGAGGCTGATGGCAGTAAAACAAATAAGGTATAAAAATTGCCGACTGAATTTAGCAATGTAGTATCAGTGAAGATCCATCTTGATGGAGGGATAGAAGCAGGAGCCTTTTTGACATAGTGAGATAAAAGATTAGGAGGGAGGAGAAGAGGAAAATGAAGATACACACTTCTCTGAGAATCTTGGCTATAAGGGAGGAAGGTGAATAGGGCAGTGGCTGGTGGGAGAACAGAAGCCAAGAGTTGTTTTGTCTTATTTTGTTTAAGAAATAAGAAATGGTGGGCATATTCTGGTGATAGTGGGAAAGATACAGTAGCCAGAGAGAGATTGAAGACACAGGAAAGTTTAATCAATACTGGTAATGGTACTGAGATCTCAATGGTACTGAGATTTAAGAGATGGAGGGAAAGATCAGGATACATCATAATGGAAAGCCAGATGGGATATTGAGGCAGAGCACAATAATGTAACCAGCGGAAGTGTGGAGAATGAGGGAGCAGGTACTGGTCAGAGCCTAAATTGGGAAAATGAAAATTGAAGGTGAAAGTGCTTGATGGCTCTTTTGTTTGTTTTTGAAGGGGGGATGTAGGAGTCACCAATATCTATTTAGTGCAAGAGAAGAAATTGGGGGGGAAGACTCAGAAATCTGTAGGCCACAGAGATGGTGGGAAGTAGTCATTTCAAGGAGAGCAAGAGGAAGTACACCAGAGTAAGAAAGAAAGATTGCTGGGTAGTGTTGAGAGCCAGTTGATCATGACCCTAAAATATTTATGGTCATGCCAGTTGTCCTAGGTGCGATTTGCTTTAGAAATGTTACGCTGCCCAAGTCCGTGTGCTAATTCGAATACCTGAGTGGAAGCTAGACTCAGGAAAATAGAGTTTTAAACAGCAATTTTATGTGTGTGGGGAGGATTTCATAACAAAAATATATCCAGAGGATGGAGATTTTTTTTTTAATTCAAGGTGTTCATAGTCGGAATTTATTTTTGTTTGGATGACACATCTTAATTCTCCAGTATTTGGTCCCGCAAACTTGCAATACTTTTAATCATGTTATGTGTCTCAGTCTCCACATAGACGTGATCTGTTCTTCACTCTTCTCCATTCTTCCTTCCTTCTTTTCTCTCTTTTTTCCTCCTCCTTCACTTTCCTTCCTACCCTCTTCCTTCCCTCCTTTCTCTTTTTATTTTCTTCCTTCCTTTCCTTTCCCTCCTTCTTTCTTCTCCTAACCTCTCTTTCTTCTCTCCGTACTTAAAAAGCAGGAATTTTCGACTCTGGCTATAAATTAAAGTTACTTGGAAAGCTTCAAAAAATATCTATCTTTGGATTACATCACAGTTGAAATTAATTCAGAATATCTAGGTTGAGGGCCAGGGCGTCAATATGACATTTGTTAAATGAACAAATATCATTTCAAATCAAAATCCATTAAAAACAGTTTCTCCAATAGAATTTTGCAATACATTAATATGATAACAGGCATAGAAACAGAAAAATTCAAAATAAAAGAAATAAAAAAGAAAACAAAACAAAACCAGATGCTCTTCTGCCCCTTGTCCTGCATCCTTAGCTAGTCCAATAGCTCACTGTAATTACCAGTCATCCTAATTGACAGTGTCCTTAGGTGTGCCTCTGTGAACTCTGGTAGAGCTTGGGGAATATTAGAGGCTGCTTTTTCCTGGTGAAATGATGTGTTGGGAGAAGTAAGGAGACCAGGGTTCTCTCTCCACTTCTTCCCTCAATGTGAAACTTCAAGCTAGTGACCTTACCCCTGTGAGTTTCAGTTTCCTCGTATATAAGATGGACTATTAGCATATTCCCTACCAAAGATCTAGACAGAAAGCATCTCACCTATAGCCTATAACACACCAACTTCATATTTGCACCATAGCAGCAGTTTATCGAATGTCTTTGATATTGAAAGTGCCTGGTACAAGGGCAGTGCATGGTGAGTGGTGTTGAAGGATCTAAAGTGATCGTGGCTTTAGTAATGGTTTGTGAATCACTTGATGCCTTCTTTAAAACATAGACACTGTTTATGTAAATACAAGTCCTCAGATAGACAATTTTAGGATGCTCGAAAGTAAGAGTTCTCACCCCTTCCTTGCCTCAACCACCAGAAAAAATCATTGTATCCACAGTAAAATGAAATTAACCACTAACCATTGATTCATTCCTGGGAGACGGATAAACCAAATGTTTGGTAGTTTGGATGTCCTCAATCAACTAAATGTAAGTGTTATCTGAGAGGAAAGAGGTTTCACTTTATTAGGAATAAATCCTAGCCTTTAACTTATATTTGAGACATTGATTATTTCTCTTTAGAAACTGTTATTCCTTTTCAGAAGACATCTTGGCTTAAGGTTGGCTAACATTTTACAGTTAAAGCTAAAAGACTGCTGGCTTGAGAATGCAATTCTAAGCTCTCAGCCTAACCATGGGGCTTTCATTCTTTGCCAGACTGGAGTGACCACAGAGCTGCTAGGCGAGCCTTCTGAAATCTCTTTCTGGATTACTATCACATTTTCCAAACAGCAGGAGCCTGGCTGTACGACCAAGTCTTCTCAGCTTTCATGGTGCTCCAAGACTCCTTTGTTTATAAAAGAGAAAGAAAGTCTGCGTGGAAATTAACTTTTCTATTTGGTGTACTGGCCTCTGTTAAACAGGAAACTATTTTGGGATTATCAAACACCTACAGTGTTTCTCTTAGCCAGCTTTGTCTTCTATAAGAATAAAGTAAGTATATAACTGCATTATTTTATTTATTTACCCATTCTTTAACACATTTAGTGTGCCAAGTACTTTGCTAGGTATCAGGTGTAGGAGAAAAGATCCCAGAATGAAACAAATTGCAGGATCATTGGGTGAAATCAGATTTTCATAATTTAAGGAGGGTTTAATAGACTATTTACAAAGGTGTGGACAAGGTGGAGGAAAACTCAAGGGCTAGTTTAGATTCCTCCCCACCTCACCCTGGGGCTAGTAAGAAAGGAGCTGTTACTATTTCCAGGATTGAAGAAATAAGAAAAGGAAAGAGTACCACACACTTCATTCTATCTCCATCCACTCTCCATCTCTCCCCTCCCCCCCCACCTCCTGCCAGGGCCTCTCATTGGCTGAATCTAAGAAGAAGCTAGAAGGCAAGACATTCTCTTCGTATAGACCTTCAGGTCAGCCTCCCCTGGCAGAAAGCAGAGTACAGTAGGTTAGACAGCAGATGTAGAGTGACAAACAGAAGATAATTAGCATACTGAGAGTACAACATGATTTGAAGGGTAAGTTTATACTCTGATTTTCATCTAAAACATAACCACAAGCAAAGGCACGGATGAAGTAGAAGTCTGAATTTTTCTGCTTCTACACCTGCCAAAAAAATTAAAAAATGAAAGTGAACTATGTTCCATCAACATGAAATAGTGTTCCTTTCTTAAATTGTTAAGTTGTATTCCTTCTCAGAGGCAATGCATTCTAAGGGGAAGAACAATAGCTTTGTTGTTGAAGAAATCCTGTTCAAATATTGACTTTGCCACTTAACTACCTATTTGATCTTGGGTAAACTATTTAACCTTTCCAAACTTTAGTTTCCTCACCTGTAAAAATGGGATTAGTTACACTTACCTAGTACTATGCATGACACATGGTAATAGCTCAGAAAAAGATATCTTTCATAATCTTTAATGATATTACGACTATTAAATATCAATCCTAAATTATCAGGGGTTCTGTGTTTCATCTAATATGTAGATGTCTATGTAGGAAAGGAGATATTTAAAAAACAGTATCCTTTGGCCTATTACATATTGACTTTTAAATTATTTGTTTTCTATTATCAGTTAGATTTGACCCTTCATCAGAAGCATAGTGCTAACAAATCTGTGAATTACAGGCTATAACTCCCTTTTACCAATGATTGAACTGAAATTCAGAGCTGTTAGGGAAGTTTCTTATGATCATATCATTTATAAGTCAGGTAATTCTGTGTGGCCCCAAAGTCTATATTCTATTAAAATACATTATGTGACCTATCATGGCCTGGAACATATTATACAGAAGTCATGCTTGCATGTGGAAGAGAGAGATGACAATAGTCAAACAAATCATGAGGTGTGAAGGAAAATACATTTTAAAAAGGGCAATGCTTTATCATGGGTGGGTATGCAACACAATGGAGAGTCGGGAAAATAAATGAAAATCAGATCTGAAATTACTGACTAATTAGACAATGTTACCCTGGAAAAGAGAAAATTAAGAGGGATGCTGCAAACATATTCATTTATTGAAGAACTCATACAAAGAACAGAGAGAATAAAAACTAAAATGTAAAGAGCCATCATATGAGAAATATCCTGTTTGCTGGAGGTGAGCACTAAGAGAATGAATGAAAATTAGCAGTGTTGTTGTGCTAAATCTTTTATGAAGAGGAAACTGGACTAGAAGTCCCCTAAAATGTTCTCTGAACTCTCAAGTTCAATCTTTCTCCGTAATTTGAAACCAAATTTAAGTCATACATAAATCAAGCATAGACTAGTGACTATTACGTATTGTCTTAACCTGGAATCTTTTTAGTGAACTCAAAATAGAACGTACTCAAAATAGTTCAATCCAAAAGGGAAATTGATTGGAAAGATATAGATATTTCATGGGGCAGGATTCACATAGCCTGGAATCAGGAACAGGATAACAGAGGCTCAGGTTGCTCCTACTGTTCATCATCTCTGCTTCTCTCCAAGCATTTCATCCATTTTCTCTCTCTCCACACACCCTTCCTCCACTTTGGCATGTGCACGTCCACCACAGCTCTGGCTTCACATGGCTCCTCTGTTCAATCCATCAGACACAGATTGGAGTCTCAATTAGCAGAGAAGAGAATCTGGCAGGCTCAAATCATTTCAGGTACTTCCTCCAGCCCAACTGTCTGTTGGGAGATGGTGTCATTGAATTGTAGACCAGAGGACTATGGAAATAGACTGTCTAAGATGGGGCCATAAACAGATCCTATTAGAAAGGGTAGAGCAAAAAGGAAAGGATTGTGCAGAAAAGAAATGGAGTGTAGCATATATATGCATAGTTATATGTGGCCAACATGGAAATTGTTTTAAAAGGCCTTATAGTGCTCTGAGTTTACTCCAGAATATCAATATTCTATTCAAATTTCTTTAAAACATTTTTTAAACTATATATCATACAACTGCTTTATCATTTGCATATCATCTAACCCCTCTGCAATAAACATGATTTCTAACGAAGAACTATTTTAGTCTTCCTTTTGTATTTTTTATTGATGGCAAAAGTAATGAATGTGAATTGTAGAAAATTGGAGGGGAAAGTCTAAAGAAGCAAGTCAAAAGCAAACAATCATGCCACCCAGCAACAACCAATGTTAATATTGTGATGTACGACCTTCAAATTTAAATCTATACACAACCCTACTCATATACTTGACCTTACACTCTACATTCTATTTAAAAGTGCTTTTTGTAAATTAATAATTTCTCAAAATTATTTTCTCTTTGGACTAGATATTCCTTTATGGTATGTTTTGTGATAGGTGTATGGAATTTCATAAATGTCTGAACAAAAAACATTTGATTACTCTGATTTGTCACTATAAGCAATGTTGGAATCTGTATTATATTAGATATACAATCTACATTTTTGTGTATATATCTGATTATTTAGATTAAACTTTTGGGATCAGATTACTGGGTGAGTGATTGAGATAAACTATGACTCTCGATACATGTACCAATCCAAAAAGGTTGTGCCAACTTACATTCTCCTCGGCATTTAAAATGTCAGTGTTTAATTGTTCAAAAAAGCAAAACACCACTACCAACAACAAAACCTGCCAACTGGAAAGGATAAACTATCTCATGGTTTTAATTTATGTTTTTCACATGTATCAAAGTTGAACAATTTTAAATTCTTATAATTGATTGGCCATATTTGAATTCATACTTTGTTGTATGAGATTTGAAAGTTTTCTCCCCTAACCTTTCACAATTGCTAACTTACATAACCTAGGTTTTTTTTGCTACAATCTTTCTCAAAAGAAAACAGACTCTGTTATGATATTAAATTTAGATGACACTTGTGGAGTTGGAAAAAGCATTGCCAAAGGAATCATAAAAACTGGATTCAAACGCAGGCTCTGATATTTAACCTCAGCCTCCATGTAATCACTTACAAAATGGAGACAAGAAACCCTACCTTACATAATAGGGTTCATTTCTTCTCACTGCTCTGAGAACATGTATTGCATAGTGCCATCTCTATTTTATGACATGCTTTCTTGTTCTCTATACTCAGAAATATTATATTTGTTTAATATTATTGAATGTACCTTGCTCTTTTCCACGCTCAGGAATTTCAGTGATATTTCTTCTGCCTAAAATAATCTTCTCCCCCATCTTCCTGATTCCTACACATCTTTATTATTTACATTTTACGTCCACATAAAAACCTTTCTTTAATTCTATTCATGTTACTTTAGGTAAACCTGGTTATATGCTCCAAAATTTCCTTTATTGTAATTACTGTATCTGGTATTTCTCATTTTAATATCTCTGTTTCTTTTCACGCAGTTAAATTCCTTGAAGGTATGGCCCATTTCTATCTCGTTCACTGCTGCCTCCTCAGCACCTGGAGTACTTAACCAATATTTGTATAAATTGATGAGCAAATGAACCATTTCCTTCTTCTGAACAACATTTCCTCTTCATTTGTCACTTTTTGAAAGTATTATCTGTTTGCTTGGATTGAGGTAACCAGAGCAAAAGGCTGTCCTTACTGGACAGACTCCTTCTCAAGTATAAGGTAATGTTTCACTAAGGGCAGTGTACATACCTCTGGTGATAGTTGAAATGATTTTAGGTAGTAAACAATTATTTCTAATAGTTATATAAGTATTTTTGGCTGTGATCAATAAAGAAAGTGATAGTGGTTTCCTATTTTGGTAGGCATATATAGTGTACACTCCATCTGTCTTTCTCTTTCTTCTTCTAGGTACACAGGAGGACTTTATCCCCTACTCGCCCCCTCCCCAACTACTCCTTGTAATTTGTTAGGACCATGTGACAATTTCTGACCAATGAGCTGAGAGTTGAAATTATGTGAGCCATTTCTAGGCTAAAGTACATAATTGCCTTTTTGAGACCTTCCAGGTATTTCTTTTCCTGCCACAGAAACCAGGAAGTTCTCCTGTTCCTTATGCTGCTAAGACTGATGGAGACTTTGCCAGCCTGGGTACTTGAGTGACTGGGTAGAACAGAACTCCCCTTCCTCCCACTGATCACCGTGGGATGTCTAGAATGAGCAACTTATAAAATTGTATTGTGGGAGCTGTTTATTATTGCAGCTTAATCAAGTTCATCCTGAGTCTATCAGTGATGATAAAGTTTCCTTTAAAATAATCTATGTAATTTAAAATGAGGTGATTTGTAGAAATATATTAAGTAAATAATATAATAGTTCAATTTACTGTATCATCTAGCAATTTCACTTCTGTGTATATACCCAAAAGAATTGAATTCAGGGACTTGAACAGATATTTGTAGAATCATGTTCATAGCAACATTATAAACAATAGCCAAAAGGTGGTAACAACCCAAATGTCCATCAATGGATAAATGGATAAACAAAATGTGGTACACATACAATGGAATATTATTCAACTTATGTTGACTGGCTTGGTTGCGGTGAATATTTCACAATGTGTACCTATATCAGGTCATCAGGTTGTACACCTTAAAGGTATACAATTTTTTATTGTAAATTATACCTTAATAAAGCCAGGGGAAGAAAAGAATAAAATTCTGGTATATGTTACAACATGGATGAATCTTAAAAACATTATGCTAAGTGAAATAAGCCAGGCACAAGAGGAAAAATTATATTATGTGCTTCCGCTTATATGAGGTACCTAGATAGTCAAATTCATTGAGACAGAAAGTAGAATGTGGTTCCCAGAGGCTGGAGGGAGGGCTTAACGGGCAGTTAGTGTTTAACGGGCATCAAGTTTCAGTTTGGAATGATGAAAATGTTCTGGAGATGGATAGTGGTTACGGTTGCATAACAAGGTGAATGTACTTGACGCCAATGAATTGAATACTTAAAAAAGGTTAAAATGGTAAATTCTATGTTATGCATATTTTACCAAAATAAAAAAGTAGTTCAGGGGCCAGCCCTGTGGCGTAGTGGTTAAGTGCACACGCTCTGCTTCGACGGCGTGAGTTTCTCAGGTGCGGATCCCATGTGTGGACCTACACATCACTTATCAAGCCATGCTGTGGCAGGTGAAAAGAGGGAGATTGGCAACGGATATTAGCTTAGGGCTAATCTTCCTCACAAAAAAAAAAAAAAGTTCAGGTGATATTCAGATATTATCTTAAAAATCTTTCAGATGATAAACTAATAAAGTTTGGGAAATACTGGCCTAGGGAATGAACATGAGCTTTGGGATCAGAGACAGCTTGGATGTGAAGTAGGAATCCTATGTACTTGCTGAGAACCTTTGGCATTTGTTGACCTTTCTCAGCCTCATTTTATTATGCACAATATAGGGTCAGGGTAAAGATAAGCAGGGTAACATGCAAAGCGCTTAGAACAAAGTAGGCACATTGTAGAAACCCAGTTAATGGTTTCAGTATTGTGTTGTCCTTGTTTTTGTTATGTTTTAAAATAAAATAGGAGACTGAAGTGTTTTCTAGGCAGTGTTTTTTTTTTTTTCACATAACATAAATTTGGTTAGAAATCAAGTTATGAAAAACAAGATTTTGTTCCAGTAGAGTTATTGAATATTTTATCATTTTAGAAGTCCAATTTTCTTCACTCATTCTCAGTGTCTCTGCCTTTATAAGATAAGGGACAGATTCAATTTGTACTGTCAAACACTAGCTACCTAGCTATCTAAAAGACTACTCCTTTTAACCTTCTTTTATGTTTACCTTGCTGAAATATAGTTAAATGCTTTCAATAAAATATAAAACCACCAACAGTCAAAACCTGCCAACGACTTCTATCCCTCCAAATATAAACAGATCTTTTGAGACAAATGAACTATTCAGCTTAATAAAATTTTACACACTTGACTTTCAGACAACTTGCAAGCAAGCATGATCATTTCTATTTTGTTGAATAAGTTTTTGTTGAATGCCCATTATGTGATCTTAACATGTTTGGGGTTATGGGAGAGCAGAAATAAAGATATCACCATACACCCTCATCTCAGAGAGTTATAAATCTTGTGGACTAATTGGTAATGTGAATGACCTCCTCTGGACAAAGTCTCCATTGGTGGAGTTTTAATGAGGAAATAATGAGGTAAGACTCGTTCAACACTCCCTAAAACAAAATTTATGCTATAAAATGAAGTGCCGTTTTAATATTGTTATCTGACGTTATTTCTTGACTCTCTGCTTCTGTTCATACTATGCCACTGTCTGGAGGTCCCTTCTCTCTTATAAGGGCCTACCTACATCCTATACCATCTCTAAAGTCCTCCTCTCTGACGCAGCCCCATCTACTGCATTCTACAATAGTGTTTCACAAATCAGTATCACCTTTAACATAAAATTCTACATCAGATTGCATATTGCTCTCTATTTATTTTCTACCAACGCCTAGACATAAGATAGACTTTTTTATTTAAATGTAAAACATCTTGAAGAAGAGAAATACATTCCTTTATGCATTTATATTCTTCATAGTTTTCAGAAAATTGATTATTATAATTTGGGCATTCAATAAATACTTGCTAATATGACTTAGCTAAGATAATTTCATACAGAGACCTTTACTTAGTCTTTCTAGTTACAAAATGCAATGATAATGCACTCTTTTTATTATAGATATTGCAGAAATTCCACAAGTGTTGAAGTTGTATTGGTAGCCCTTATAGGAAACTGGTTCCCATATTTCTCATGTACCTTGGGCATTTTTGCTTTATTACTCTCATTATTCCATGTTAAGAGTTTACCATGAAATTTAAATGCAATCTAGTACGAAAGGTTAAGACAAAGAAATCAACCAAATCAGTCAAACTAATAATATATTTATAGAGTAGAATAACTATATTACAGGGTTAAATTAACATTATAATTTAGGGAAATGTCCTCATGCATTGAGAAATAAACCATACATTTTTAATGCAGCAGCCCTGCCGTTAGAAGTTCTTAGTTCCCTAAGTATTTAATGTGATCACTTTACTATAGAATGCTACCTTAGATAATCCTTTGTCCACATTATTATACTCTTTTTTAAAACCTCCACATAATGACTACATGTAGCTTGGTGTAATGAGTAAAGTAAATTAATAAGGTAAATTTAGACCTAGTGCCAGCAAATGAGAAAAAAATAAATGATCAGTCTTCCCAGATCCACTTTTTTCAAACATCTATAATAAGAATTGTCAAAAAGGAAAAATCCAGGAGGAAAATAATCCAAAATGTTTTTTTTCTTTTGCCTTTTCTTTATACCATTAAGGAAAGATCGCATCTAAGTTAATAACTAGAATACTTTTCATGTTTGGTTGACTGTGTTTGAAATGACACCAGAAAAAAAAGGGACTGTTTTTAAACTATATTTAACATACAGTTAAAGGGCCACTGATACACACCTAGAGTTTGAATGTCATCGCTACAGCTTGGATCTCCTTTTAATCTCTCACTAGGGAAAGTTAATTACTCCATTGTCTACGATATCCTCAATGTCATTCATATATCTATATTTCATTGCACTGTAATTTATTTATCCCCCCACCTGGTCATTACATTCTTGAAATATATATATATATATACACATACATACATACATATATGTATCCTACCAAAAAACTGGGACTGTTTACATCATGTTTTGAGCTAAATATTTAGGTAATTTTAAGGTAAATTAACTAAACTAAGGTTAACTATTAGCTATACAAGGAAGATATATCAAGTGATGATGATGATGTTCTGCTATGACTAATATTATTAATAACGTCATAACAATAATAATAACAGCTACCATGTTATGAAGATCTAGCATACTAGATATTTTACATTTCATCTTATTAAACCCTCCAATAAATCTGAAATTAGGTGTCATTCTCCCCATTTCAAAGGTGAAGTCACCACAGCTTAGAGATAGCAGAAACCAGCTTGCACAAGGCTACACGCCAGTAAGTGACAAAGCTGAAGTCCAACCTCAGGTCCGCGTGGCTGCCTCCCAAGCACAGCCCTGTCAGGATGAGTCCTGATCAGGGCTTATTTCTGGTCGCGAGCCACTTCTTTCACTCTGCTGAGTGGCCCCAACACTGGACTGTCCTCGCTTCTCTCTCTATTTGGCACCTTTATTTCATTGCTGTGCAATGTTACTATGGATATAGCTGCCACTCCCACTGTAACCCAGGATCAGATACGGCTCTGTTTAGCTAATTGCAGACATATGCTTGAAAAGAATGGCTCAATATATAACCAACTGACTGGACTTTAAAACTCTCATTTGATGTTTAGTATTACACAGCACAAGTCTTAGTCCTTTATACGGTCCTTTCACTAGAACTGATGTGGATCAGGGAAGAGGAAACATAAGGAATCAATTAATACAAAAGCCTGAGTGGTGTATTTTAAAAATGGATGGTGATGACCAGATATACTAACCGTTCACATAGCTAGCAATTGGAACCCACTGCTGTCCCCGTGCCTGTGTATTTCTGGTGAGTCAGTAATTCTTCCTGTCTGTGGGGATTATCCAGCTGTCCTCTTTGGAGTGGATCAAGCACTAAAAAAAAGAAAAAAACCAGAGAAAACCTTTTCATCTCTCTGGCCTGGGAAAAGTGAAATAAGCCCTGTCAATAAACATCTTTGGACTTTACAAATTTCCATCTTCCTCAATTATTCATGTCTTTTCAAACCTCAAACATACTGCATGGGGATTTGATAGTATA
Organism: Ceratotherium simum simum; assembly: GCF_057802395.1. NCBI lineage: Eukaryota > Metazoa > Chordata > Mammalia > Perissodactyla > Rhinocerotidae > Ceratotherium > Ceratotherium simum. The sequence continues at coordinate 36,755,325 of NC_141906.1, forward strand.
CAATTTTCAGTCACATCGCCACAGAGACCCACAGAGAATTCAGTTTGACTTGGGGATTATCCCTAATTTTTCTTTGATCAAAGTTGCAGCTTGTGGATTTTTTTGGACCACTTCAAACGATTGTTTTGGAAAGAGTCAATGTGTGTGTTTCGGTGTGCGCCAATCTCTGATCATGTAGGTTCCACTCGGTTCAACTAAACAGGATCTTGGACTCTTTTCATAGACTCTCTTGATTAACAAGGAAATGAAGTTAACACCCCCGTAAGAAAACTGGAACTCTCTAATTTAGAGAATCTATTCAATTTGTTGGACGTAAATAATAACCTCATATTATAATTCTAACTTTAAAGATCTTGTGATGTTTGTGCCACTTTGGAGAATTTCAGATGTGATTTTCCCTTTCAGGGAGAACCCAGGAATGCTTCTATCTGGCACACATTTTCCTTTCCAAAGAATTACTTGAAAAAAAAAAAAGGAAACAAAAATATGGCATGAAAAAATAACACCATTTCTTCAACAATTATTTAGTAGCTGCTTTGTGTTAGGATTTGAATATGGGCTAGTGATATAAATCCCTTAACACTGATTTCAAAGCCCTTCTTACCTCAGACTTTGTTTACCCCACTACTCTAGCACCTACCATCCACACCACAATTTCCCTCCAGTTTCCTGAACGTGCAACACTTGTCCTTGCCTCCAGGCCTTTGCACCTACTAATTCTTCTGCTAAGAATTCTCCTCTGTTTTTACTTTCCCCTTTTGGCTGATTGAACTCTACTTATGCTTGGGTCTCTCCTTGAACATCCCTTCCTCAGTATGACTTCCCTGATTCCCAAGTCTACGTTCAACAACCCTTCTATATATTCCCATAGCGCCTGGTTTTTACCTTGTCAAAGGCTTTTTCACAGTAAAGGAATTGCCTCTTTGTCTATAATATATTAAAATGTAAGCTTCTGGAAGACAGCAGTTGTCTCTCCCTCTAATTAGTATAGTACAGCTCAGTGTCTAGTGTAGTGATCAGTACATAATAGGTACTTAATAGACAGTTTTTGACTGAATAATGATGACCACTATTTATTGTATCTATTATTTGTCAGGGACTGAGTTGGACACCTTACACATGTTATATCTACTGCTTACCTCAATCATAGAGTATACATGTTATTATTCTCATTTTAGATAAGAGAAAATGGAAGTTTAAATAGGTTGACTAAACTATCTAGGATCTCTGAGTCCTCAGCAACAAAGCCTGTGCTCTCTTTCATCTTACCACAGAACTTCTAAGAAGATGGTATTCCAGCACATATTTTAACCTCAGTTAAAACAAACAAAACTACTTCTATGTGAGGACATAAGGATTCTTAACTAGTTTGCTTTGAATTTTTTTTTTTTTCTCAGCAAGATTCACCCTGAGCTAACACCTGTGCCAATCTATTTTGTATGTGGGTCACTGCCACAGCATGGCTGATGAGTGGTGTAGGTCCGTGCCCAGGATCTGAACCTGGAAACCTGTGCCACTGAAGCAGAGCGAGCCGAACTTCACCACTATGCCACAGGGCCGGCCCTTGAAATGTTTTAAATTAGATAATAAAATAGTTATGAGACATAATAGTATTTATCTGCAGGCCCCTCTTAGCACAATTATTTATACTCTCCATTCTTGCTCTGTGAAAAAGTATTTTCTTCCTCAAGATTTATATTTTAGGGCAAACCTCCTTGAAAGAAATAGGCAAAAAAGGACTCAGACATAAGTTCAATAGAAAGTCTTCCTGTTAACCTTATGTGCAAACAAATGGCCAAATGTAGACGCTACACTGTGAAGATTGCTTTATTCCCAGGTCTTTACATCAACTGAGTGTTTGTGACACTTCTAATAACAGCAATAGGAACAAAAATCCTGTTAGATTTGGTATAGAGTTTTGACTTTTACCATGTGCTTTCCTCTACATAATTGTATTTCTCAAACATGTCTCTGAGGCAGGAAGGCAGTGTGGTTAGACTTGTTTGATAGTGGGAACAAGATGTTCAGAAAAGTCAGCTGCTGCTGAGGCTGCAGTTAAATGTGCCCAGAAGACTTCCTTCTACAGGGAGGAGGGAGTATAATTACCATAGCCCCATAGTTCCCAGTGGGTGACTGAGTACACTGGGGCTACTAAGGAAGATCTATTTCTGGGAAATACAAGTTCCCTCTGATGGCCACCTTTGGCTCAAGGACTCCCTAATGGCTTTGCTGAATGTATTTTTTCCTGCACTGCAGTCTAAGACATTTTCACCCATGCTCATGGGTGCTCAGACTTGCTCAGCACTCATACTCAGACTTACATCTCAGTTGATGGCACTTCCAGCTGCTTCCAGCTTTCTCCATATCTCTAATCATAAAATCATTTCCCCTAATACAATCTTTGCATATTTAATCCTGTTGTTGCATATGCTTTTTGGATGACCTAACACACTTGGCCGTGTGTTGTATATGGTATTAGCACAAACCAGATCTCAGGCTTCATGGCTGGAGTGGGAAAATCATTACCTTACAGCAACCACAGTAACTATCAGACCAGGCGAGAATCATTAATTGATGTTAAATTTAGAGGGAAATTTGGATTTAGGAGCAGGCTATTTATACAATGGTCTTAAAGTGTTTCCTCATAGATTGCTTATTGTTGGTAAAGGGAAAAATAGGAACTACACTGTGGAGAAATCAGACAAGGTCTTGATGGATTGATCAATGTGGCAGATGGATCTTGTATACCTCCAGATGTGATATCCTGCGAGGTTCACAAAAGTATTCCAGCTGGAAATGGATAACCTGAATCTAATCATGAGGAAACTTCAGAAAAAAAAATGTGGAATGTTCTATTTTTAAAAGAGGGCGATGCTATTATTGAAAAAAAAAAAAAAAAAAAAACAATGTAATAAAAGACCAAAAAAACCACTATGGAAATGTTCCAGATCAAAGAAGACTAAAGAAGCACGATCATTAAATACTAATCCTAGACTTGATCCTTTACTGGAGGGAAAAGTATCACAAAGGACGTTACTGAGTTAATTGACAACACTGAAATAAAGATGATAGATTAGATAAAAGTGTTGTATCATATTTAATATAATTGATAACTGTTTCTGGTTACAGAAGAGAATATCCCAATTCTTAGGAAATACACACTGAAGTATTTTGAAGTAAAGGGCCAAGGTATATTCAATTTACTGTCAAATGATTAAGAAATTAAAACCAAACCAAAAAGGATACAGATAGAGAGATAGATAGATGTAACTTGCCTTCCAGGGCTCACCCAGCCATATCTGTATGCACAGCACTCCAAGAAGGACTTATCTGAATCCTTTCCTTATTAGCCCCCATCATCCTCCATGCTATAGAGACCATCTTTAATGCCACCATCCCGAATGTTCATAGGGTGATCAGTAAGGTCAGACCTAGATCTGGCTTTGTGATATATTTTGTAGGGAAAATCTTACGTCAGTTTGTAATCAGAACGATAGAGCGACCGCTGGCAAGTTGTTTTCTTTCTTTCTTTTTTTCTCATTGAACTTTAGTTTCTTTAACTTATCTATACAGGTTATTATCAATTTCCTACTATGTGTTGAGTAGGGCAGTCCATACTCCCCCATTCTTGTCAGTCTAGCACCGTGATTAGTAATACAGGCTCTAGAACTAAATTGCCTGGGTTCAAATTTTGGATCCTTGGTACATATAACCTTGGGCTTGTTACTTAATTTCTTTACCTCAGTTTCCTTATCTGTAAATGGGGATAAAAACAATAGCACCTGCAGCAAAAGACTGTTCTGAAGGTTAAAAAAATTATGATCACTACTTAAGTTTTCAGTAAATAATAATTATTTTCTTTATTAACATCATTATTATTACTCGTAGAACTCAGAGCTTCCTCATCTCCTCTTCTAAGATTGTTGGCAGGATTTGATATAATATATGCAAAACATCTCACACTTCCTAGAACATAAAAATCCTTCAACAAATGTAATTATTATTCTTTAAATGAAGAGAGAGAGCTGGTTGAATTGGGTGGCCTAATACAACTCTCAAATTTCCACCTCTAGAGCCAAACTCTCAGAACCCTGTGAAAGCCATCCTTTCATGTGTGCTCCAAATTTCACTGCAAAGGCAATTTTCAAAACAGTTAATCAGATCAAGCTTATGCATATAGCTTGGGATTCACATGTGGCCAATGGTTTTCCTAATTTTGTTCTGACTCTCTAACATTTCCATCTGGTCTGCAAGCATTTATTTTCTTTAATGATCCTGCTGGAGACAATGATTCCCCGTAAATGACTTTGCTCTTTGGCCATATGAGTCAGGCAATGCTGTCTGTAGAAAGTAACACCCATTTCCCACCACTTTGCCTTTTTTTTAATATCTCTTATGCTGCAAACAAACTAGTTGCAATAACTGTCCCCAGACACTATCACATTTCTTCCTGCTTCTTTGATTATTGTCTAAAAGTGAACTGGGAAAAATATAACTAAGTTATCTTCAATAATTAGTTCACTGGCCAAAGAAAAATTGGTTAAGGGAAAAGAATTAGCGATTCTATTCTGTCCTTAAAGCCTCATTATTTGGGGGTCCAGTTAACACTATTTTATAAACTAGAACTAAGAACAGCTGGTGGATAAGATGAAAGATGCCAAGTGCATTTGGTTTTTTCCTACACTCTGCCTCTCCCATTATTTTTTTTAAAAAAAGATGCAATTTCATCATTATAAATGATAATAGCGAAAGTGGTGATCAAGATAGAATTGGGATACATACACTGATATTATATAATAAAATAATACTAAATTAGGGGATTGTAGATTTGATCTCTGTTATCACTTCTGTTATTGATTAACTTTGACCCTGGACAAATTATTTAACCTTTCATGTTTTCAATTTCCGCATCACTTACATTGAAATAATAGCACAAATCTTAACTATACCATAGAGCAATAATGATTAGATGTATAAATTTGTGTGAAAGTATTTTGAAATGTATAAAAAACTATATAAATTTCAATTTTTTTGTGTCAGTCATCCTTATTATTTGTAAAGTCTTCTGAAAGTAGCATTTGCATTAAAGCCATGTAGAGTTTCTGTGAAGGCCAGAATTTTATTCTAATAAATTCATATTTTCTTCAGAAATCCTAACAAGCATTTTCTGCATAATAAGTGATTAAAAGTTAGAAAATAAAAACACTTGCATTAGTCAAATGAACTTGGAAATTATTATCAAATAGGTAGATTTGAATAAATACAAATGGGTCCTTGCTTGATTTAGAAGGATGAAAACGATGATGATGATGATGATGGCAATGATAAGATTACGATGATGACAATAATAATAGTCTTGTATATATAGCCCAGAAAATTTTTATAATGCACTAGTATAACTTAGAGTATTTGGGTTTTATGCAACCTGTGAAAAGAAAGAAAAGTGGATATATATACATGACAATAATAATTACATTATCCTTTTGTTACAATGAGGAAACTGATAGGGTGAAATGGCTTGACCAAGGTCAAGGAGTAATTAAGTGGGAAACTCCAGAGTGTTCATTCATTCATTAGCTCATTCAGTCAGTCATTCAGTCAATAAACACCGTGTATCCGCCATCTGCCTTGAAGTGTGATAAACCTTAGTGATTCAAGAACAAACATGATGCAGTGGATCAAGATATTTGTAGTTTAAGAAAAAGAGATATAAATAATAAAATCAATAATTATAACATAGCTGTGCAAGAGCAATAATAGCAATATTTGTAAGATATTATGGATGGAAAAGAGAGACACTTTGTTATCCCAACTTGTTCCAATGTGATTTTTCATAACCAGACTGTGGACTCTACTTGCTTCCCTGCACCAATATAGATGCACATGGTTTATAAAATTAGTAATTTCATCTTGTTCTTCATCAATGTTTTCAACTATTTTTATCTTCTATTTAATACAGCTTCTCTAGATCTGTCAGCAGAACTACAAGCCTACAGAATACTTCCAAGTATGTTGGCCATGGCAGTACTCTTTCAAAAGACTGAGCCCTAATGCCAGAAAAACAGAAATAATCCTATGAATTTTTCTTTCAGGATTTCTAGTTGACTAACCTTCTCTTTCCCTGAACAACGTACTGTTCCTTTTAAAAACGAATCTTTGGAAATCATAAAGAAACTGAGTCTTAGAAGATCAATGTAGCTGGAAAACAGCCTTATTCATCTAACAGCGATGGAAACCTGCACAATTAAATGTGAATTGAGCACCACAAATCAGCATGTTTATGAGAAGATTTAGTACCATAGAAAATGAGCAGAAAAATCCAAAACAGAAATATTTTGCCTGAGAAAAAAAGAGATAATTCAAGAAACATAAAAGAACTTAAAAGAGCCCTCTAATTAATATATCCAGAGAGATTTGAGAAGATATTTTACACACAAAGTGAGGACTGATGTGAGGGAGAAAAAAAGCAAAGTACAAGAAATCACTCTTAGAGATTAAAGACATGATTAAAGACATTTTTAAAAATATTAATAGAGGGTCTAAAATATAAAGATAAGGAAACATCTCAGAATATAAAAAAATAGCAATAAAAATAGAAACAAAATAAGAGAAAAAGTAAGAGACAATGAGGCTTAATCCAAGAGATCCAACATGCTACCAATAGGATTCCTTAACAGCAGTAATAGTGAAAATAGGGGGAAAATCATCGAAAAAATAAAGGATGAGTATTTCCTTGCAGTGGAAGAAAGACATAAGTCATCAGACTGACAAGACCACTGAGTGTCTTGCACATGGATAATAAAAATAATGGGGGAAAAAAAACCCCAAACCTAATTGCATCCTTGTGAATTTCAAAACATAGAAACTAAACGCTTCCAGAGAGAGGACAGAAAGTGACATATAAAGGAATAAGAATGAGATGTATCAGCTTCTAATTAGTGACACTAGGTGCCAGAAAAAAATGGGGGGCAATGCCTTTAATATTAGGGAAAATAATTTTCACCTAGTGTTTGAAACAAGGCTAAAATATCAATAAAACATGATGAGAAATCAAGGTATTTTTAAATATAAAACTATTCAAAAGTTTATATTCCACATACTTGTTCTTGAAAAGTTATTTTAGGATATACTCTATTAACAATTATGAAACAGGCATGAGTAAATAAAACACAGAATATGGGAAAAAGTGAATTCAGTCTGGTGGATCAGTGACAGGAAGTCCCGGGATTAACGTTAGGTAGCTGGGTAGCAAGTGTAAAAAGCACTAGTTCAGGTTGGTGCAGGAGTATAAATTTCTCCGGTAGAGAGAGCCTTGGGGAAAAGAAGGGTGGTACAAAGTTAGGGGGGAGTCACTTGACAGAGTAGAAAATGTGATGGAGATCTTGGGGGAAATCAGGATTTTAAAAAAATAAACAATGCAAGAAAAAAAAGAAAAGAAGGCAATTAGAAACTCTGAAAAAAAAAAACAATTACTATGCAAGAATGTAATGGCCTAAATATGAAACGACCTAAAATACTCATGGATTTTAGGCAAATGATAGAATGCAAGAAGAAATAATTAATTTAAATATGCTACTAGGAACATTCTCCTTTAAGTGGCTCAAGGTGTTTTGATATTGAATTCGTGGAGAAGAAAATTCACTTTTGGTCCAACACTGAGCAATATTTATTTAGTCATGCTAATGTAAATGCTTTTGATTTGTTTTCCACTTTTAGATTCAAGCTATTCACAAAGGCACAAAGACTTAAATGTGGTTGTAGGAGACAAATATTAAGAATTTTGATCATGCAAAAATAGAAATGGAGCTCAGATGATGAGTCTCAGAAAGCAGAAGGAAAAATAATATTAAGAGATAATATCAAACAGCCAACATCATACTCAACGGGGAAAGACTGAAAGCCATTCCTCTGAGAACAGGAACAAGGCAGGGCTGCCCACTCTCACCACTCCTGTTCAACATAGTACTGGAGGTTTTGGCCAGAGCAATTAGGCAAGAAAAAGGAATAAAAGGAATCCAAATAGGTAGCGAAGAAGTGAAACTCTCACTATTTGCAGATGACATGATTGTATACATAGAAAACCCTAAAGAATCTGTTGGAAAACTATTAGAAACAATCAACAACTACAGCAAAGTTGCAGGGTACAAAATCAATATACAAAAATCAGTTGCATTTCTGTATGCTAATAATGAACTAACAGAAAGAGAGCTCAAAAAAATAATACCATTTACAATTGCATCAAAAAGAATAAAATACCTAGGAATAAATCTTACCAAGGAGGTGAAGGACCTATACAATGAGAACTACAAGACATTATTGAAAGAAATCCATGATGACATAAAGAAATGGAAAGATATCCCATGCACGTGGATTGGAAGAATAAACATAGTTAAAATGTCTATATTACCTAAAGCAATCTACAGATTCAATGCAATCCCAATCAGAATCCCAATGACATTCTTCACAGAAATAGAAAAAAGAATACTAAAATTTATATGGGGCAACAAAAGACCCCGAATAGCTAAAGAAATCCTAAGAAAAAAGAACAAAGCAGGAGGCATCACAATCCCTGACTTCAAAACATACTACAAAGCAATAGTAATCAAAACAGCATGGTACTGGTACAAAAACAGACACACGGATCATTGGAACAGAATCGAAAGCCCAGAAATAAAACCACACATATACGGACAGCTAATTTTTGACAAAGGTGCTAAGAACATGCAATGGAGAAAGGAAAGTCTCTTCAATAAATGGTGTTGGGAAAACTGGACAGCCACATGCAAAAGAATGAAAGTGGACCATGTGCTATCGCCATTCACAAAAATTAACTCAAAATGGATCAAAGACCTGAAGGTGAGACCTGAAACTATAAAACTCATAGAAGAAAATATAGGCAACACACTATTTGACATTGGTTTTAAAGGAATCTTTTCGGATGACATGCCTACCCAGACTAGGGAAACTAAGAAAAAATAAACAAGTGGGACTTTATCAGATTAAAGAGCTTTTATAAGACTAATGAAACCAGAATCAAGATGAACAGACAACCAACCAGCTGGGAGAGAATATTTGCAAAACATACATCTGACAAGGGGTTGATCTCCATAATATATAAAGAACTCACACAACTGAACAACAAAAAAACAAACAACCCGATCAAAAAATGGGCAGAGGAAATGAAGAGACACTTCTCCAAGGAAGATATACAGATGGCCAATAGGCACATGAAAAAATGCTCAACATCACTAATCATCAGGGAAATGCAAATCAAAACAACACTAAGATACCACCTCACACCCGTTAGAATGGCTATAATCACCAAGACAAAAAACAACAAATGTTGGAGAGGATGTGGAGAAACAGGAACCCTCATACACAGCTGGTGGGAATGCAAATTGGTGTAGCCTCTATGGAAAACGGTATGGAGATTCCTCAAAGAATTAAAAATAGAGATGCCCTATGATCCAGCCATCCCACTACTGGGAATCTATCCAACGAACCTGAAATCAACAATCCAAAGAGGCTTATGCGCCCCTATGTTCATTGCAGCATTATTCACCATAGCCAAGAAGTGGAAGCAACCTAAGTGTCCCTCGACTGATGATTGGATTAGGAAAATGTGGTATATATATACAATGGAATACTACTCAGCCATAAAAAAAGACAAAATCGTCCCATTTGCAACAACATGGATGGACCTGGAGTGTATTATGTTAAGTGAAATAAGCCAGAAAGAGAAAGACAAACACTGTATGATCTCACTCATATGTGGACTATAAACCAACACATGGACAGAGAAAACTGGACTGTGGTTACCAGGGGCAGTGGGGGTGGGGGGTGGGCACAAGGGGTGAAGGGAGTCATATATATGGTGATGGACAAACAAAAATGTACAACCCAAAAATTTCACAATGTTAGAAACCATTAAAACATCAATAAAAAAAAAAAGTTGACAGACTAGAACAAGGATGTGAAATTACTATATTAGATTGTAATGGTAGTCAATAGAAAAGGTAAAATTGTAATATAAATACCATACACTGCTATCAGTTGAGTGAAAGAATAGCAATCAGGCACGTGAGCTGAATACCTATCTTCATATTGGCAAGTCAATAGATCTTATTTAAAGTTGATGAATTAAGTTAATAAGATATATTATCTAGAGTTACACAAAAAGCCACCAGTAGAATTAACAAACAGAAACATTTAAGAGGCTGCTTCTGAGACTACGACTGGGAATAAAATACTTTATATCATAAATCTTTCTTTACCTATTAATTTTTTTATCATCGTATACACAACTGGAAAAAATAAAAATTCTACAATATAGCATTTCCTAACGTCTGAGGTTAAATATTAGACCTACATTGCTGGGGAAGGTGAGATAAGGGTAGATTCTATTGTTAAACAAACTTGAGAAATACTACTGGTTTGTTGATTCAGAATGCAGAGTACTAAACTAAAGCTGACAGAAGATTGCATAAAAGAGTCTAGTGGGGCCGGCTCCGTGGCTTAGCGGTTAAGTGCGCGCGCTCTGATGCTGGCGGCCCGGGTTCGGATCCCGGGCACGCCCCAAGGCACCACTTCTCCGTCCAACGCGAGGCCGAGTCCCACGTACAGCAACTAGAAGGATGTGAACCTATGACATACAACTGTCTACTGGGGCTTTGGGGGGAAAAAAAAATGAATAAATAAAATCTTTAAAAAAAAAAAAAAAAAAGAAACAAAGAGTCTAGTGACCCCCAAACTTCTTTGACCGAGGAACGTTATTTGTTTATTCTACTAGGAATACCCGTTTTCAACCAAGGAACAATTGTTATTCAAAACTCACTTTCAGAAACATTTTCTTAAAAAAAATCTGTTCAAACAGGAGAGAGAACTTTCTCAAAAATGGAATTTTGACAGTTTTAATGCTTAATTTTGATTTGTAAAAGTGCATTTGTAAATGGTTAAGCAATGATTCATCACTAAAAATGCTAATTTGACCCTCTTTGCATCTTATTCACTAAACTGCATCTTCTACTTTTAAACATATTGTTTGATTTCCTCTCTCTTATCCCAAAGTACTATTTTAAAATGTAAATAAAGGCATGGATCTGTCAATTTTTTCTGCATTAAAAGTATATCCCTAAAATTCTGCTAAATCCTACAATAGGCCTCTGAACTCCAGCCCTATCCTCATACCCCAAACTCAATCTTCCTGAAGATATTACCTTGTTAATGTTTATCTTTCTTTACTTTATCCATTATTTCTCCCCCACACTACTGAGTGCTAGGAGCAACTTCCATGACTGTACTCCCTGTCCCAGTCTCTCAACCCGCTGGCATGTTAATACCAAGATAATCTTAGAAACATACATTTAAGAAGAATACTAGTCATCTTTCAATGCCTGCCTATAAGACAGCATGATAGGCAAAACCCTTGCCTATCTGAGAGCAAATTCTGTTGACAAACTCCTCTACTGTACTCTTCCCATGAATGTTCTCCTCCAGTAATAGGGAACCATGATCTAGGGTGAAAAACATGTTTGTGTATGTATTATTTGATATATGTCCCACCCTTTCCACACATGCATTTCACTATATCTACCAAGTGAACTCCTACTCTTCCTTCTAAGACCATATCAACTGTCCCCTTCTCTGAGAAGGCATCAAAGGAAGAGAAAGAATACTTAGTGAGCTCCTGCTGAGTACTAGGCTAAGAGTAGATGCACAGGTTAGATATTTGTTCATAACAACACTATAAAGCAGATATTATCATTGCCATATTCCAGATGACAATACTGAGTCTCAGAGGAGTTAAGCAAATTGCCCAAAATCACATACTTCGTAAATGGCTGAATGGAAATTCTTCCTGACTCCAAAGCCCATTCTTTTTCTGCTTCACCATTCCATTAAAAACTTCTACTTCTGTGTGTCCATGACCCATTTTATAGACATCATACATAGCTGTCATCATATTGCAATTACTGCATATTATTAGTTTTTTGCAATTATTTGTTTACCTATGTGTGTCCCCTATTAAGATCCCCATATTCTAAAGGCCAGGAATCCTAAACCTATGTCTGTATTCCCAGAAGCCAGTACACTGTTTGATTTATAGAAGATATTTAGTAGATTCTTACTGAGTGAATGAATTAACACAAAGATAAGGAAATTTCAGAATCAGAAAACATTGTTATTCATCAAAATCTTCTGACATTTACTACCTACCTGGTAAATAGTGATGGCATATTAAAGACCCAAAGAAGCACAGCTGCGTTTATACTTGGTTCCCATTTGGTTTCTTTTGACTAGTTCATGTTCTTGGAATTTTTGGCAGGGGTTAATCCATATGAAAATGTAGAGCTTTGGGGAACCAGATATATTACCTAAGATAACTCATATTATTTTATTGAAATAAATTTCAGAAAGGGGAAACATTTCAGTGACAGAGCTAGAGAGAGGAGGGCTGGAAGTTGAACTCAAGTACTTATTCTGCCAAGCCAGTCTTACTTGCCTGATACTGTAAAGAGAGAATTTTATAACAATTCGAGACGTGTATATAGAGATATTTTCAACCAGACTCCAGCATAGCTCACACCAAATGGAACTGTATACGGCTATGTGGAATCAGGTTGAAAACCAGAAGGAATCCATTCTTACCTGAGGATCTACCAAATGGCCAGCTCCCCAGATTCTATATTTTGTATGTCTGTGTAACATTCTATGCTCAGCTGATATTTCTCTTCACACATAAGTTAGCACAATTGGTAGTAGGTAGAAGAGGATGAATATAGTTTAGATTTAGGAAAAAAAAATGAGCTAACATTTACTAAAAATGTTTATTATGTGCCTAACACTTTACATATGTTAAATCATCTACAACTTCTCAACCGTGTAAGTGTTATAATTATATATATTTTACAGAGAGAAAAAAATAAGGTTCAGCCAAGTTAAGGACTGTAACTTGCCTAAGCCTCACGACATGTAGGTGGTAGGGGTCTAGAATTAACCCAGGCAGTGACACTGCAGTCCCTTCTCTCTTACCCAGCACCTCCTTTGAAATAGTCAGCCTTTTCTCTTCATCGTAGGGAACCTTGTTTCTACTTGGCTGCACTCAAAAGGGAACATATTGTTGAGGTATCCATGGTTGTTAGCTAATGTAATCCTTCACAATACTGTCCTACAGACCAGGCCTCTGAGAGCAGCCTGAGAGTTGGGAGAGAGGAAATTCACAGCAGAGGAACCTTGGGAACCATTTGAGCTCGACTCTCTCATCCCCAAGAAGATAGTTTTATTATAGGAAAGAAAAAACTGACTGTTATGCTCTCATAAAATTAATTCCACAGTAGTTCTTTACCAATGAATGCATTTGAAGTCTAAAAATAACCATTGTAAATGAAAACAGTGGGTTTATTAGAAGAGTGGGATTCTGCTTCCTCTCCTTTTTTTGTTTTTTTGTTTTTTTTGCTTTCTGTTACTCTTGCAATAATATTATTTATTAGATGATTTTACATAAATGTTATTATAAATATTAATAATACTAAAGAAATGTGTTTCTACTTTGTCCTCCCAAAACTCCAAGATGATATAATTACTAAAATAAGAGGACGATGGTTAATAGAGTTTTACTAGAGTCTTAAAATGCAAATAAAACATTTACATGGGGGAAAGCAATGCCTTTTTAGTGCACTAAGCAATTTGCATTACAACTTGGAGCAACTCATCTTCTGCATAGTCTTGTTTATAAAAACTGAGTACATATATAGCAATGGTAGAAATCTAGTTTTCATTATGAAAACTATAAAAAATAAATGGGCGAATATAAATGATCTATTTGTAACCAGACTTCAGGAGCCCTGAAATAAAAGCCAAAAAGCAAGATGGTGTACAATAATATTGCTTTTGAGCACTGATTTATATGATATTCTGGTGCTGGCAGGAGTTCCTAGTTATTATTGCAGCTTAACAAACATACAGGAAGGAGAGAATTTTGCTGTTACTGTTCACTTAAAAGAAAGCTCATTTCTTATTTTTACAATATGCAGCAGCTGGCAAAGCTGTATCGTCATTTGTACATTCTCCCAACAAATAGTGACTAGGTGCCTCCTATGTGCAAGACATTGAACTAAGGGTTGGAATTAAGGCAGGGGACTTAGTTGAAAGAACTGCTAAGAGATATCAATGTGTGTGTGTGTGTGTGTGTGTGTGTGTGTGTGTTTTATATCTTGCCCTCAAATGATCTTCAAAATGTTAAAAAAGACAGAGAGACACATACACTCAGCAGACCTCCTAAACTCTGCTCGTGATGGCTCTTCTGCTACGGTCTTGTACTTCATTCACTCCATTCGTTCAATGTCTATTTCTCAACAACATAGAGGGCATCATCTTCCTTCTGATGCCTTTTCTTGACAATCTTCAGGTAGTATTTGTCATTCTCTCCTTCAAGCCTTTTTATTCAATTGATGGCCATTATATATTGAATTGTTCATTATATTTATTTGCCAATATCCCATTGTACTACCATTGGATTATAAGATCCTTGAGGGCATTTCTGCATCCCCACAACTCAACAAAATGCCAGGCTCATGGAGAGTGCTTAATAATATTTGATGTATACATGAATGAAATATTTATAATACAAGGCAGATGGTAATTTTGATTAAAGTAAGAACCAGCACAATGAGAGTATGGGGAGAGGAGTGAATTCTAAAGAAGTTGACATGAGGGAGATAGGTTTTGAGCTTATCCTTGATAGTAATTATGGTAGGACAGATAAATCACTTTCCAGGTAGAAATAATTATATAAGCTCTTATTAGTAAAAGATGATCATGGTAAGCTCAAGATAAACATTTACTGATTGGACAAAAAAGTGAGGGGAGGGGGCTGCTTTACTAACATGCAGTTTCTCTTTCTCTTCTTTCAAGAATTAAATGATTCTGACTCATTTATATATCTGATCTTTCAATCTTTCAACCGATCCTTCAACCTTCTTTTAATGAGTATTCATTGCTCCTTCTCACATCATTGGGTCTTTTCAGGAATCTCTTTTTAATTTTCCTCTTTACTTTCTCTCTTTTTGGTCCTACCTAGAAAATCTAATTTCTGCCTTCACATTCATCCCCATTTACATTAATAACCCACAAGTGGAACTCTCCACCTGCCTCCTTCCCTCTCTTCTCTACTTGCTTATCTCCAGCTGTCTCCATAATCTTTTCCTCTCTGTGTCACAGCTAGCTTTAACTGAAGATATGAAAAATACTCACTTCTTATTTTTTATTCTTAGCTTTTATTCTTCTTTTTCTTCTCTATCACTGTCAGTGATTTTATCTCCTCCATTTCCAGTGCTCATAATTTGTATCATATTTGATCCTTAGCCCTCATTTATATTATCATTTAGGTTTTAGTTCTATAATGAATATAAATTGAACTTAGATCACATTATACAAAATCTGTTCTCCATCCATCATAGGCAAGTATATACTAAACATTCTTTGTTTCATAGACAATATAGTAGACTGCAGATACTGTAATAGCTAATATTTATTGAGTGCACATTTTGTTCCAGGCCCTCCATAAGTTATATGTATATAGTATAGTATCTATGAAAATATATATACACATAATACATATACATAATACATATAATACCATATATAGATATGTATTTATATATGAAACCAAGCTCAACCTGAATTATAAGGTCATTATTTTGGCAACAATAAAAGCCTACCTTAGAAGTAGCAGATAACTGTCACAAAACCCATGCACATTCTTACACGATAGGGAATGATCTTCTTTCAAATAAGTGAATATGAAATGCATTAGAAAAGTATAAATCTGTGATTCTTTATTTTTTGTTATTTATTTATTTTATTTATTTTTTGTTTGTTTAGTAGTCTGGTTTTGTTTGTAATTTTCTACAGCAAAATCTCAAATTGCTTCCAGGTGGCACTACAAAATAGCATAAATTATACTCAGAGTTTTAGAATGGATATGTTTATTTTAGGAGGCTATTTCTTAGACAAAAAACAGGAAATACCTATTTCCAGACCTTTATGATATATAAAGAGAGAGCCACTGACATGTGCCATCACTTCTCATTGTTTCTTTGAGGGGCTAAGGCAGTGCACAGATAACTGCAAGCTCATTAGGATCAGCTAGAATGGGGGAAAGATGGATAATTGTGATGTTTTTAGTCAGTTTTGTATTAGAAGTAAGACTTGCAGAATAAAACATCTGACACTTTGCCCTGCTTCCAACATAACTAAGTATTTCTCACACCACAGTCAGGGGATAAAAAAACAGCAACAATGGACAGACGAAAATAACACTTTGCACCCTGAGATAAACCAAAAATAACATCATCTGATTAATTCCAGTCCCCAAGAGAATAAAATATTGGAGATTTCTCATAAACTTGGACTACCTATAAAACAATTTTATCTCTGATTTTTGCTATGCTGATGTCTGAATATACGGCATGACCTCTATGAATATGATAATCGTGAGAAAGTTTCTGAATGTCTACCAGGAATAGACTAACGGACATTTGGTAAGCTTCATGATTTTGCAGTGTTACCTTTAAATACTTGGGTATTTTATTTCGTCAGCAAGCCATTTGGGCTCCCTTGTACTCTTTGCTGGTCAACTTTTCCATTCCTTTTCTAAATTTGCTTTGTCTTTTAGACATTTTTGACGGATTCTACACTCTGGATAAGGCAGCACCCACACTGTTGAAATCTTAAATTCAAGTATCCTTCTCTTTGACCACCACCTTTAAAGAGTTCGGCTTTCTCACTAAGTTCTTCCACGTCTCTGCACCGTCAACCTTATTTAGGCATAAATTCTCTATAGTCTTATGATTAGGTCTCAGTGTATGTCTCAGTTGTTTTTTATTTTGTCCCGCTTAGATGAGACAAGAAGGCTAGAGTGAACTGGAGCTGGGTATTTCCCTTCCCCTATATAAGTTAGACTCTAGTAAAGCCCAAAACCCCAGTGGGCTAGGATCTGGGAAAACAGTTTCTCCCAAGGGCAAGACTTGTTCAAAATAGAACACTCTGGGCCTATTTTGAAATTGCTACTCCCACTGCTGACCCACTCGCCTCTCCCCCACCTCTGCCAAAGCACCTGAGGGATTTTTGTGGGATCACCACTGTGAGAACCTGGTAGGGCGTCTGAAGGTAAAACTCACTAGAGTGTGGGGGCCCCCCTATGACTGGCTCCCACTGGAGTTTTTAACTCTCAAATTTGTCCACACTAAGCCTCCAGCAATTTGCCCATTACAGTTCAGGTTTTCCTAGCCGGTACTTGTTCCCATGGAGGTTTCTGCTCAGGAGTTTCTGCTCTGGTAAGTTGTGATTCACTGTATTTGCCTGTCTCTCCTTTTTGTGGGCAGCGGTTTGCTCTGTGACCTCACTTCTCTGATGGGCCCAGGAAAAGCTGCTGAGTTTCAGTTTGTTGAGCTTTCTTCTTGTCGTCTGCTCGACAAGAATGACGGCTTCCAAGCTCCAAGCTCCTCATATGTGGAGCTGGAACCAGAAGTCTGATGTCCACTCTTGAGTGGTCCCCATGTTTGTTTCCCATGCATCTTCCCTTAGATTCACGCAATGCTGTTTCCATCACTCTCCTGTATAATGAAATCCCAATTCCAAATCAATCCAGCTGTTTGACTTCTCTGTCTCCCCACTGAGGATTTTTGAAGAAAAGGGCAAGTCCTTCAAGACTTGAAGTACTTGCCCTTCCCTCAGTATTTCCTTCCACCGGTACCTGTCTCCAACAATCATTTGACACCTTAATGTAGAAATCTTCCTTAATTTCTTCCAACAAGGGAACCTGTTGATTCTACCTCCTAAAAACTTTTCTTCCCTGTCCTGTAGGTTTACCATCAATGAAGATGTATTGGGCACATTATCTACTGCCTTGGTTCTAGTGACAGGCTGGTATTCACTCTCCCTGGCTTCAGCCTTGATCTTTCCAATCCATTTATCCACACTGTGGCTAAACAGATGATTCTAACAGGCAAATTTAATTGGGGTGTTCCCCCAAAAAACTTCTTGTTCCTCACTGTCTTAAGGGTATAGTCCATATTCAATATGGACTCAGTATGGTTTTCAAAACCCTTCATGACTTGGTGTCTTCCTCGCTCTCCAACCATGGCTCTTGTCATTTAACCTTTATTGAACTGAATTGTTTACAACCTCCAGTTTCCAGAAGGGACAATGGTCTTTCATGTGTTGGCAAGTCTGTATGAGTTGAAATGTTTTATATCTCAAATTAGATATCAATTAGTCCAATAAGAATGATCCTTTAGGACTTGGCTACTCCTTTCCCCTCCCTTAGAACTTTGTCCTCTCTTTAGTATAGATTCCATATTACACCAAATTTTGTTTGCCTCTTATTTTGTCTCTTCTCATGAGGACAGAGATCTTTTCTCTTATTTATCGTTGTATCCTCCATATCTAGCATAGTGCCAGTCACATAAAACGCATACAATGAATATTTATAATGAACTACAAGAGAATGCCATATGGGATTACATAAATCATGAAACTAGGCTCTATCTCTGTATTCTTAACCTGCTTGCTGAATTTATATGCTTATGCTCTTACTGTAAACTTTAAGCTATTCTACTCAGCAGAAGTTGCAAAAAGCCAGCTTACAGGCTGAATGCTGCCCACAAAAATGTTTGTTTTGGTACACTCAGTGCTTGGGAGAAATGGAGCCAATATTTAAAGATCAAGAGATTAAAATCCTAATTGCCAATTGATCTTAAAAGTCAGAAAACCTAGAAACACAGACCCTCCAAACAGACTTTGTGGTCAATCAGATGTGGGCATGCATGGATACATAGATTTTCATTTATAAACTCGATGTTCTGGGCAAGTTTCTCAATGTCTCTAACCTTCGATGTGCTTCTCTGTAAAACGGATATAATGCCTAGAATTATTGTGACCCTCAAGTTAACTAATTAGAGAATATATGCAAAGGATATCCCACATTATCTGGCACATGGTAAGCATTCAGTTAATAAATTATCAATTTATTATTATTTATTATTATCGAAATCAGCTATCAGCTTCTATAGTCAAGTTTGAATATCTGTGTTACTTTCACTAGTTGGTGAGATGGTTCAAATGGCCATAACTGTAATGAGTTTGATATTGTAACAGGGGACTGTTAAGCCATTGCGCTGTTCATTTCTTCCATTGCTAAGGGCTGCTGCCTCTCCCTCTATGTATTGGTCACCAGTCCCATCCAATAAAACTCAGTATAGTTCTCACATCCTTTCTCTTGCATTGGTTTGCCTGTTGATACAGAAAAAGCTTCAACTCTTCTCTCTACCAACACTCCTCCTCTCTTCAAAGGAAAAGAAAATTCCAAACTGGGTTTTCAGAGTCCAGGGCATCTCTTGGGTGACCTTCACTACTGGGTGTGATCAATAGTGATCACAGCACCCTTAGCCTTTCCTCTCCTCATTCCTGTCTTCCTAGGGTCAACCCTGGCCATACTGCACATTGTCATATTTCTTTTCTGGTTCTCTCTTCCTCCCTAAGTAGATGGACAGATGTGTAAATTGAGTAAGAGTCTGCACTTCAAGGCAGTCAAACATTTTCCAGCTCTCTTTTTCTTTTTCTTTTACTACTAAGTAGCCTTGCCTTAAAGTATTGGCTTGATGTGGGATCATATCCTAAGCCAGTTCAGCCCTAAGCAGGAAAGGCAAACATACCATTCCTTACTATCCATCTCTTTCATTTTTTGGAGCAATGGTAGGACTACTTTGAAGAGGTGTTTCCTCACATTACAGTGGTCTTGGTGTGTAAGAAGCTGAAATAAACAGAAGCCTGCAAATAAATACCTAAAATATAGGTATAGCTTCCAGAGGTATTCAGAACAAACTATGACAGTGAGAACCTAGGTTGCTATATTTAGCAAACCTGAACAGAATTGGTAATCAGAGGAACAGGGGAAAAAGGGCAGGTTCCCTTACAGACTTTGGGCCAAGGGCAGCTGTCCTTCTTGTGGAGGTAAACTAGATGTCCAGGGAGAGCGCACACCTTATACAGAAGCACAGGATACAGACTTTTCAAACACTCGTTCTTGAAAGAGCTTTATTATCCTAGCTTGCCATTCTACTCTCTATCCCGCTTTCAACCTACTTATGCAGGCTGGGCCTTCAGACTACATAAAGCAGCAAACCACTAGTTTGTGAGAATGATGGGACATGGGTTGTTTATGCTGGACAAGGGGAGGTCCTACAGATCGAGTGCTCATTGTGGATATTTTCATTTGCTTGCTTGCTTTTCTTTAAGGATTTCTCTCACTCCATCTCCCTTCTACCTTGTTTCTCAACTAGATCTAAAGGAACTGTCTAGAGCAAGTAGGACCCAGGTTTAACAGAAATGACGGAATTTTTGTGCTACCATTGAAGTAGAAATGTTGACTAGGGCTTGGAGGAATTAAACAAGAACCATAAACTAATAGGCTTCAAGGGTTTGGGGAGAAACATACAGCAAATAATGTATTTATTATTGGACCTCTGAAGACACAGACTTGGGAATACTTGCAGGAATCCTACAGGGCTTAGAGGGGCTTCTGGGACAAGCCTGTCTGAGAGAAGCCCATGTCATTGCACTGGCTGTTCTGAAGATCATATGACACTGTGGCCTTAGAAAAGTCTCATGTATTCAATGATATGTTGGTAAAGTGAAACTGAAAGTGACTATTTTTTTTCCTCCTGCTTTCCCTATTTGGATTTTTCCAGATAACAGTAGATTTAGATAAAAGCAAGAAAGAAACAACTCCTTTACTTGGGAATGTCTATAGCTGCAGTAACTACATGTCATACCGAATTTTGTGGATATGGGACTGATGCTGCTCTACATTTATGTGATTGTTGAATCGCTGAACTTTGTAAAACTGAACACAGGAGAAGCTAAAGGTTTTAGTTTTCAACATTAGAATGTACAGAGATGTGTCTGCTCTAGGGGAAAATAACCCATGACTCAGCTGCTGAAGACGTGGCCCAGGCTGGGCAGAAATGAGAATGCTTCTAGAGGAAATAAGGGGAACAATCAAGGAGAAAATTTTAAGCTGCAGCTACCCCAGGGGTGGAAGGTAGGTGAATTTTATATCTATATTCCTGTTTTTTCCTTTGATAATTTATTAAAGGAGGCTGGACATAGTTCATATTAGACCACTGTTATATCTGAGCTGTTGAGGTGAACTAGTCTAGAGAATATGGCAAGACGTAATTTACAAAGTAGATTTAGAATGAGTGGATGTGATGTTTTAGCTTATTTTACAGAGTGGTTTTGAAGTTAATTATTGTCCACTCATTTAAGGGACTTCTGAGATCTTCAGTTAACTTTATTTCACTAGTCAAGGGAAGGTGCAGAACAATGGCTGTACCTTAGGTGCAGCCATGTGGAGATAGAGACAGGGTTTCCCTGAAACTCCAATAGTGTCCACATTCGAGGGAAATAGCGCTGTCTCTCAACACTCCAACATAAGAATGACTGCTAAACTGAGCTGGGTTAACAGACCAAGCCACATGGGGAGAATAGAGGCAGTAGGGATTGCCCTCAGTCCTTGTGAGCCTCTCTGCTCTTTCACTCCCTATTCTTCCCAAGAGAGGGAAGGAGAAGTTGCTAACCTGACACATAAGAGTCCAGCCCCTTGACTGGGAGTCACAGGGTCAATGTGGCTTAAAAAAATCATGCATCTGCCTGTGGCCGTCTTTAGCTCTCTTCTATTTCCTGTACTCGTTATGTACCTCAGTTGACAAGCTGATGCAAGGCCTCTCTTCCCTCAGTATACATGCCTAAGGGTGCTGGTCATTGCATCATGTTCCTGAACCACGTAGAAGGTCACAGATTATATGACCCAGGCATCTTTTCTTTAGGAGGAGATAAGAGGCACCTCTTAGATCCGAAGACACATGTCCCCACTCAGCTTCACCAGAGTTGTACACGGAGGCCTTGGGAACTAGCCTAATACATTAGGCTTTCTTTTCCATTTGGCTCCCCTTCCATGTATGCCTAGCTCCTTTTAGGAACTTTTTTCAGGGAGGTTAACTGGCAGGGTGATGTTACTCCATCCTAGCCAAATGCCATCAATATCCCAAATATACACAGACTGTTTATGATCTTCAGACATTTATTTTCTACCGACCTAAATTCTGTTCCTTACCTATTCTTCAGCATAGTGTTTCTCAAAGTTTCCCTCAGAAATATCTCTGCTGGTAGGGTTGATGAACATATAACCTTGGGTCTGAAATCACAGCCCAAAGCAACACTTCACGAAGCAGAGGGTTCTCTAAATTTCCACAAAACAAACAGCAGCAGCCGCAACAAAAAACGTGACAATTATGCAACTACAAAATGTATTCAATTTATTTTAATAAATTATGTTTTAAATTACTTATTGCTGAATAAAATCAATTTGGCAGGGGAGGGAAGGAATCAGGCTTTGTAATCAGGCAGCCTGGGTTTGAATCCCAATTTTCCATTTACTAGCTGTGTGTCCTTGGGCAAGTTATTTAAACCACTTTGAGCTTCACTTTCCTCATCAGTAGAAAAGTATGAAAAAAAAACCATCTCATTGGTTTAATGTGAAGATTAAGTTGTTGTGCATAATGTTACAATGTATGCTCAATAAATGTTATAAATTTGTTAGATATATTTTCCCTTTTTTTTTTTTTGGCATATCATATACCTCTAGTGCTCTGCCTTCGGTTCCCAGGAGTAGGCCTGTTCTAGTGTGAGAAGCATGAATCTAGGTGATGAGAGCCATTTCTAGAAGATGCAACCTCTCTTCCAGGCCCATGCCCCGCTCATGACAGACACAGTGATTTATTTTACATTTGCTTCAAAGGACGAAGCAGAAAGGAGCTTTCCCAAGTTGCCTCACTCTAGGGGAATGGATTCACAGTTTGCTTTTGGTTTAACTAATCCCTTCTTCCTCAGGCCTGTTCATTTTTGATTCTTTTTTAAAATGTCTTCCAGATTTGCCCATGCCTTCCAGCTATTCCTGCTGCCCAGGACACAGTGATGGATTCTAGTACAGCAGCAACAGCTGGAGAGTTTCACATTTTCCTTTGGGACATCCCATTGGAATGGAAAATGAAGACATCTTAGGCATTTCCCTAAAGTGCTTCTCTACCATCCTTATGGCTAGTTTATTTGCCCACACTGCGCTAGCAGAGGTCTGTTAACACAATGATTGCAAAACATCTGGGGGAAATATTTAGATATAAGTGGTTGCAGGAGTAGCTTTTATTGTTATTAATGAAACCAACTCACCATTTGGCACAATGCCGCATACCTTCGGAGTGCTGTATAAAGTAATGCCTGATTGCCTGAGATATGTTTTGTCCTCGGGATTCAGTGCTAATTAAAATAATAAATACACAACACAAGCTATAGAGATTGTCGGGAAGGATAATTGTCCTTCCTAGTCAAATAAATGAGGGGCTGGCTGGGGCAAAGAAGAGGAGGACTAGAGAGGTATATATTTTCCTCTCCCATGGTGTCATTTTTATTGTTATTTTAGCTACATGACAATGGGTAAAAAGGAAGAGTAAGTCACAACACAGTCATAAAAACCAACTGAAGTGTTCCCATCCTCACAAGCTACAGACAGTTTTCTTTCAGTACTTCTGACTAAAATCCCATCTCAAGTTCCCCTCACTGCTCCTGTAGGAAGCTTTGGATGCAATTACTTCATTGTGAGGGAGAAGAGTACATTAGCTTCATCCTATGGGAGAAACCAAGAAAGGCTGAATGAAGTCTATATATACATACATACAGAAATATATACATACCACAAGTATATTCCATCTCAGGCTGAGACTAACAAAAATGAATTTTGTCAATCTAATTATAACATCAACAGCAATGATGGCTATACTCTATTAAGTGCTTACTGTGTGCTATTCACTGTTCTAAGAAATAACCTATATCCTCTTAATCTCTTAAAATAGTTCTCTGTAGTGGGTGCTATTATTTTCACAAGGATTAAAGAATTTAGTTAATTTGCCTCTAGTCACAAAAGACTCAGTGACCATCTCCATAAGTGCATTTGAAACAATATGTCTGATGGCAGTTATTCATGCATTTACCCCTGATGGCAGATTTCGAGAAGTGGAGGTTGTAATAGTTTATAAAGAAAACAATGAGGAGCATTACCTCAAAGTGTTAACACTTACTGAATGTCTTTTTACCACCTTAACTTAAATACAAGGCTGGAGAACTTGACTAGGGAGGAGTTGGAACTTGAACTGAATACATATAATTTTGTGTAGCTCTGCATTAACTTATTTATTTACATGGTCTCTCCTCACACACAAACATACACGTACTTAACATTGAGTTGCTAGAACAAGTTATATTCATCTCCGTGTATGTCTATATTTTCCTGCCTTATTACAATCTCCAATGAGATCATGTTTAAACAATCATAAAAGAGAAAGGAGGGGAGGTAAGAAGGATGCAATATTTCGTTGAGAACTTATACACTGCTAACAGAATTACCCACCTACGTATCATTTCACATTATATCACGGATATTTTGAAGAAGGTAAGATTATCCTAGTTATAGAGACAAGGGAACAAAGGTTCAGAGAAGTTACGTAATTGTAAAAGGTCACTTAGTCAGTACATGGTAGAACTGGGATGGGAATCTGCTCTTGCCTACTGCCCAGTCCATGCTTTGTCTAAACGTCATGTTGAGCATGTAGATTTTTACCACTATTGGTCTTACATAATTATGGTAAACTTACTTCCAACGCTGCTAGTGAATTGGCAGACAACTCAGGACTGAGTGATGGGTGAACTGTCCATTGGGAAAGAAACAATGTTCAGGTACGTTTGTTTCTGGACTGAGTTTGAGGCAACTGTGGGGCATGCAAAAGGAAGTTTTCCATGGAAGCTGAAAATATGAGTTCAAAATTCAGGAGATAAATCTGTGCCAGAGACGGCGGGTTTGGGAAGTGGATTACAAAGGTGGTAGCTAAAGCCATAGTAGTCGATGAGGTCCCTGAAGAAGAAAATGTAGACTGAGAAGAGTGCTGAAGTTTAGCTTTATGGAATGAGCAGAGAAAGAAAAGTCTAAAAAGATTTTGAAAGGAGCCATCTAGAGAAGAGAAGAACCGAGGCATAGTATACTAGAAGACAAAAGAAGAAAGAGTGTCAAAAAAGAAGAAACTGGAATATACTAAAATGAGTTAAGGGACGCCCGTTGGATGTGTCAACTAGGAGTTCTGATTATCAACCGTATGGATATTTTGAAGTTTTAGGGTTATATCAGAATAGCTAAGAGATATTTGAGTTGAAAGAACGTTTGATTTAAAGAAAGAATCAATAAAGAAATAAATAAAGAAAACTCAATAAAGAAAACTCCAGGGTATACTTTAAGGAATGCTCAATATGAATGAAATATACTTGATATCACGAAAGAAGAGTCACTCTCTACCCCCTTATTCTAACTTACTTTGCTTTAACGTATTTATTATCACTTAACATATTACTTATGGATTTGTCATCTGCCTCCTCATGATGGAATATAAGCTCGTAAAAGGAGGCACTTTATTTCATTCTGCATCCTCACTGTCCAGAACAGGAGTTGGCCAAACACAGCCCACCTCTCGTAAGTGTAAATCAAGTTTTATTGGGACACAATACCGTTCATATTGTCTATGCTGCTTTGGCAGACATAAGGCAATGTGACAGAGACTCACAAAACAAAAATATTTACTATCTGACCCTTTACAGAAAAAATGTTCTGTAACATTTTTTCTAGAATAATGAATAGTCAAATAATAGTCTAGATATTACCGGTCTAGAATAATACTTGCACATAGTGGACACTCAATAAACATAACCGATAAGAAAAGGAGAGAAAAATAAATTAAAAGTATTTTTCTCAATTCTTTAATGTTGGCCCAATTATCATTTCTGAGCTTTGTTGTCCCATTTGTAAAAATGGGATAATAATTAAATATATTTTAAAGGAATGAGTGAGCATTAAATGAGATATATGTAATTGGCAAATCTTCAAATCAAAAAACAAAAATACTTCTTCCCTTCCCTTTCCCCCCTTGAAATGCTCTGTCTGTGAGGGCGATTTCACTGCCTCCTGACTGGCTCCTTCAGGACCACCTCCAGTCACTGTGGTTGGAAGTGTCAGCAGTATGAAGCCAATGGAATAATGTTGATTCATCCAAAGAAGATGTCCTCTGCCCCCAGAAGTTGTGAGACCTAGACTGCACAGTCATGACAAAAGGGATAGGGTCTGAGGAAAGTCACAAGCCCCCAACTTCCAAGTCATCCCATTTCTCTAAAGTCATTGTATCATTATTAACATTATTCTGATTGTGACAAAAGGAGCAATAGATGATAGAGACATTTGGGATTGATAAAAACAGTTGAAATAATTTTTCAAGGCACTGGCCTTCACCTTTCTATTAGTTCCAAGAGAGTCCTTCATTATTCATAGCCTTCTCTGCAGTGTAGTGCATCGTTCAATGCAGCTGTCAAGACCATTCAACCTCCTAATTTTTAAAAATTTTTTTGCTATTTTTTTCTAATGATTGTTGAGTATTCAATGAGAAAGTTTTATTTTTTAAAGCCACCTAGCTTTTAAAAAGTACAAGTACTGAAATTTATTATAAGCTCTTGTTCTTAAACACACTCACTCAACCAAGAGAGATATTTTCAATTTTATTTTCAAAAGGGACTTGAATATCAAAATTTAAGCCTTCGGAATTGACAGGTACTAAGCAGGAGAAAGGAGAAAAGACAGATATTTCAATTTTCAAAAGGATTTTAACAGTTGAGAAAAAAATAGAACAGAGAGTATAAGAACAGGCAACAGTTAGAAAAATAATGCTATTAAAAACATAGTGTCCAGCTCTCTATCTTTTAGGCCCCAAAGATCCCCATATTATCTGATGCAACCTCAAATCATATCATAAATTCCTTAATTCCTATCTTCTCTGGATATCAAGATCTTCCATAATTCATTAAGCAAATATATAGTGAGCTTTTGCATTTTGTGACACAGTGTGTGAAGTGATATGGATACCACAGATAATGGAAGGCCAAGGCCTGACCACAGGCTCACTGTCTATCGGGGGACACTGACTCATAAACATATTACATACAAGTTACTAATGCCCTGAAAAGGAAACACTAACTTTTCTTACAAAGAGGGAAGACAGATTGGGAACAACATGTGTCATCATGGGATGAATATCGTGGAAGGTTTCACTCATTCATTTGCTTGACAAATATTGATCTATCCTGTGTTAGACAATGCAAAAGGGGCCAGGAAGACCATAATATCACCTTGAATAAGGCACATTATAATACATATGTCTTAGGAATAATATCAGCTAGGAATATATTCTTAGGAATATATATCAAATGTTTTGTGTTTGACCTTTGTCCAGTTAATGACAAATGTATTTTAAACAAATTTAAATGAGATGTTAAAAAAGAATAGTTTGCAAACAAGTTTTAACGATGATATATTTTATTCACTTGCATCTCATCTGAAGTTTGAAACTTTTGAAATTTGTGATTTTAAAAACCATACATAATTTTGAACATTCTCCTGTTTCATTTCTAAATGGTGAAATAAGATTGGTATCCGGGTGCTATTTGCACTTTTCTCCAAATAAAACATTTAAGATGTGGATCGTCTTTACTCACAGTAAATGAAGGACAAACTGTACATAAAGTCACAATTTTTTTTCTCTCTTTAGCAGTGGCTTTGAAGGGTTAGAAACATCTTGATGTGTTAGATAGTTTTAATCAAATGACCACAACTTACAGACCTAGGAAATGTTGGCTTACTGTGAATTTGCAGAATTATTTTCACTTTTGTGATCACCATTATCTGGTTTTTAGTTTATTTACGTAAAGTACAGACATTACTAAACAGTCTCTTCAGTCAGACTACCTGAATTCAAATACAGCTTCTACCTTACTTTGCGAAAGAATTTAACCTCTCTGAGCTGCAGTTTTTTGATCTGTAAAATGGGTATAGTAGTAGCAACCACCTCCTAGAGTAGTTGTGAAAATTACATTCATTAGTTCATGTAAAATAGATAGGGCATTTTAATACTTATTTATACTACTTCAAAGTAGTGAGGAAAAATCACCGTACATTACCTAGAGAGAACTTGGTGGTAATTTCGACTTTTCAAATTCTACACGTGGTCCTGCATAAATCGCTAAACTTACCAGCATCTCAGTTTTTCATTTTTAATGTTGAAAATACCTACCAAAGAGGCTATTCATGAGGACTGAACTGAATATGAATGTGAATTAGCATACTCACTGGCCCAGTGTAGTACTGAATTCATATTTTAAAAAATTTAGTCAAATTCATGAGAAAATTTTAAAAAACACACCTAAAAGCAAGTGGCAAAGGTGAGAAAACTGTTGTTATAAATATAGTTGATGGGTTTATAATTTTTCATATAGAAAGAGCTCATAACAATCAATTTAAAAACTCGCTAAGATTCCAACAGGAAAATGAGCAAAGAATCCAAGAAGGTAATTGTTAGGAGAGAAAAATTAAATGGCAAATAAATATATGAAAAAGTCAACCTTATTACATAATGAGAAAAAAATGAGCTTTTTTTTTCCGCCTACTTATTACAGAGTGCTTTCCATGATATGGTGGCTCTCCCATACAGTGCTGCTGGAACTTCCGATTAGTATAACCTAATGAAAACTCTAATTATTGTAACCTTTACAGAGAGTAGGCTGGCAATATATATCTAGATCTTTAAAATTGGCCACAGCCTTGGACCTAGTAATTCATGCAAAGGATATAACCAGAGATGCTGAACAATTGTTATGCATAAAGTGGTTCATCCATACCTTAATTTTTAATAGCAAAAAAAAAATTTGGAAAAATTTCAATGTGCAACAAGACAGGAATTAATTTAAAAACAAAGAACATTTAGTGAGAGAAAACACTTATAATATTATGTGAAGAGTAATTTGAGTTCTGTTTTGTATTTGTGAGTTATTGATGATATAACCAGGTTATTAATGAACTAGATGCCTTAGGGCTTAATTTGAAAGAGCTTTACCTTTCCCCAATACTACATTCAATCTGCTATGTCAGCTCTCCCTTCCACACCAACTGGACAGCATCTTTGGCATGTCACATAGCTGTCCAGTCGTTAGATCACTCTTATTTTCAGGAATTGAGAAGTCCAATTCACAATGGCTGGGCTGGGACAAATATTACAGTACCTTCTGCTCCTGTGAAATCCACTCAAGAAATCCTCTTCTCTTTTTCATTACAATAAAACTTTAGCCATTTTATATGTAGCTTGGAAAAATATGAAGGATTGGCTAGCTAGAGATCCTGGAATGATTTTGGTCACCTCTCAGCCAGCCCAGAGGCAATATATTAAGCACTTCTTCTCAGAATATGTGGGGGTTTATCACCTGTCATCCTGAACCGTGTTGATGAATCTAGCTCCTCTCTTTAGGATATGTGGCCCCTTATCACTTACAGTACTCAGCTTTGGGGAATTTGTTAAAAATCTAAGATAAGGAAAAAATGCTTTCCAACAATCTTTTAATTTTGGAATTGCAGATAACTTCTGCTCTCTTCTTGATATTGTATCTTACAAGTATTCTAGTCATCTGGTCTTACATTTATAAGAACAAAACAAGAATTACAAAGTAATTCCATTTGTTAGTACTAATGTGTCTTATTCATATCACCTACAGTATATTATAATCTACTTGAGGGCAATGATCATTTGTATTTTTTATACAAATCATGGGTACTAAATAAAATCACTGTTTAGAAAAAGGTCAAGAGAAGTAAATAACAGATTACTCAATATTGATCATTGAGAGGGAAGAAGGAAATCCGACTTGGGATGGGATTTTATTCACCCAAATAATAATATGATATAACTATACCTTTACTATGACTACTGTTTCTGCTTAGTAGCACTGCTGCTACTCATTCTGGGATAAACGCTATGCTAATGTGATATGCAGAGTTTTCTAGTTTTGTCCCATAATACCTCTGAAAATAAGAAGTGGTCATTTCACACGGAGGCTTAGAGAAGTGGAATATTTTTACCAAGTTTACTCAGCTAGAAAGTTGGCACAACTAGTATTCAGACTCTGCTTGACATAGCTGGGAGATCATGCTCTTTCTATTGCCTAGAGAAAAATTTTCTTAGGAGAATTATGGAGCATGGTGTTATCATTATATTCAAAATTCCCTCTCTTCCAAGGTGAAAAATCACAATGGAGAATTGGCCCTGGATAATCAAGGTACATTAGATTATTGATATCTTGCATTTTTGGATAAAGAAGATGGTTAATATAAATGGGGATATACTATATATATATATAAAAAATGTGATAGAGTGTAGCATAACATGTGCCTATGCAGGACTTACCATGTTTCGTAAAGGGAGATTTAATTATTACAGCTTGCAAAGTCCGCCTTTTATTGAAATTAACAAGGTAGAAGGCTGTAGACACACACTGAACCCCACGGCTGGCGCGAACCTAACAAGAACCAGTTGCTTCATTCAATTTCTTTCTTCCTCCAAAATGCAATTAACAGACTGTGATTAGTTGAACAAATTCCAAATCGTATTCAAATGAAAGCAATTTACCCAGAGTCTGGGTCCAACAGGTGATCATTTTCAAAGCTCCTGGAAGAGTTGGATGGTTTCATCTAATTGTTCTCAGGAAGAAATGGATTCAAATGCGTGGTTCCCACAGGCTCCTCCATGCACAGTCCATATGGTGGTTCAGTGCCAGCCTTTCAGCTTCCCTAGCCCAAAGGGCAGCCTGGGTAATTACATCTTGCTTCCAAAGTATTTTTATGGTGAACTAAAATGTTTCAATCTAGCACAAAATAACAGCTGAAACTTCCTAATTACCAGGCAAAGAAAGTTGTAGGGGTATGTGTATGGGTGAGGGGTGTTTGTGTGGGAGAGGGTTGTAGTTCAGAGGAGGAATGTGGAGGAGAGGAGCAAAAGACTAATAATAAAGGTTGTTTGTGTGCTGGATGTGAAGTCCTGACAGATATTTCACTTACTTTTTTTCCTGTGCTGGTTAAATGGCCCACTTAACCCTCACAATAAAACTGTGAGATGTGCATTATTTTCTTCATTATTCCAAGGAAGAAACGAAGGCTTAGGCGATATTAATACAATTCGCATACATCAAACATGGTTTGAACATGGAGAAGCAGG
The DNA here is from genome assembly GCF_057802395.1 of Ceratotherium simum simum. Lineage (NCBI taxonomy): Eukaryota > Metazoa > Chordata > Mammalia > Perissodactyla > Rhinocerotidae > Ceratotherium > Ceratotherium simum. Next base: position 36,786,566 of record NC_141906.1, read on the forward strand.
AAATTCAAAACCAGATATAAATATAAAACACCAAAGGTCTTTTTCATTCTTCTCTACCAGGATGCCTTTATTTATATTTCAGAAAGTCTTCAGAAAGATTATCTGTTCCATTAAAACTATTCTAAGTATTTCTTAATTTGAAAAGAATAATTTTGATGTTTTAATTAAGTGTAAGTAAAAAGCTAGCTATAGTTTCTACATATGGAATCAGCTTTTCCTATATCATTTGGAAAGATAAAGCATAGGAAAAAATAAACTGATTGGGAAACATCAGTCAGAATATTCACAGTTAGAGTAACGTGTATTTCCCCCTCTTGGCATGAAAGCACCATAGAAATTTGGCTGAAACATTTTGTCTTCAGTTCACCTAAGAAAGAAAGTCTAATTTAAAAAATATATATATATGTATGTATTTATATTTATGTATACACATACATACACTTTTTGGTTTCCAGTTCTGCATATAAGGAAAAAGCTTGAAAGTCACCACTCTACCATAACAACAAGAAAAAGCTGAATGGACTGAATAATCACAACTCTGAGATCTCTAAGAGAGGTGAGGACATAGGGCAAACTCCTGCTCCCAAGATTGGAGAGACAGACAGGTGAACATGGGGAGTCATGGCTTACCAGTGCAGGGACTCACAAGCAGAAACCAAGCTGATAACCAGTGCCCAGGTAGAAAAACCTTAAGTATAAATGATGAATTGTTGAAGGCTCAGTATGGAACAGTCTGAGAATTAAAATTGTCATGTGGGGGCTGGCCCAGTGGTGTAGTGGTGAAGTTCGCATGCTCCACTTTGGCAGCCTGGGGTTTGTGGGTTTGGATCCTGGGGGTGGAACTATGTACCGCTCATCAAGCCATGCTGTGGTGGTGTCCTATATATAAAGTAGAGGAAGATTGGCACAGATGTTAGCTCCACGACAAGCTGCCTCAAGCAAAAAGAGCGGGATTGGCAACAGATGTTAGCTCAGGGCCAATCTTCCTCACACACACACACAAAAAAGTCATAGGGACGCAGTAATAAGGTGGGGCTACACACTTTGGTGAGTTTTACCTCCAGGAGCTTGACCAGGCTCTCACAGTAAATATCAGAGAAAAATCCTCTCATGCCTCCAGCAGGAGAAGGGGAAAAGGAACCATTTTGAAATATAGTAGTGCACTCTGTTCTTCTTGACAAGGCCTGCTCTCAGGAGAAAGTAGTTAAGTAGAGCCTTAGCTACTGGGGAATTATCAGTGCCCCACTGACCTGGGTGAAGAGAAATAGTCAACTCCAGCCCACTGTAGCCATCCTTTCCCACTTAAGGGAGGAAGAAAGAAAAAAACCTGAGAAACACTCGTGAAGTTCACAGCCCATGAGCATAGGCCCACTAAAAGACCTAATCATAGGACTATAGAATATTTTCCCTTCCTCACACTTTGCTACCACATTATTAAGGGCCTATTTACAGCAGTTTCTTTTACCTGCTATGTCGCGTACGGCTATCAAGAAAAAATTTCAAGGCATACTGGAAAAAAAAAAAAAATTGAGGAGATAGAGTAAGCATCAGGCCCAGACATGACATAGATGTTGAAATTATCGGGCTGGTAGTTTCAAACAACTATGATGAATATTCTAATGGCCCTAAAGGATAAAGTAGACAGCATGCAAGAACAGATGGGCAATGCAAGCAGAGAGATGGAAATCCTAAGAAAGAACCAAAAAGAAATACTAGAGATCAAAAGAAATGAAGAATGCTTATGATGGGCTCATTAGTGGGCTGTACATGATGTGGAAAGAATTTCTGAACTTTAAGACCTATCAATAGAAACCTCCAAAACTGAAAAACAGAAATAACAAAGAATAAGAAAACCAGAACAAAATATCAAAGGACTTTGGGATAACAACAAAAGTATGCAATATCCATAGAATACCAGAACGAGAAGAAAGAGAGAAAGGAACAGAAGAAATATTTGAAAAAATAAGGACTGAGAATTTCTCCTAAATTAATGTCTGACACAAAATCACAGATCCAAAAAGCTCAGAGACTATCAAGCAGGATAAATGCAAAAAATAAGCAAAAACAAACAAAAACTACAACTAGACATATCATTTTGAAATACAGAAAATCAAGAATAAAGAATACCAAGGAAAAAAGACACATTTGTTATAGAGGAACAAAGATAAGAATCATATCTAACTTCTCAGAAACCATGCAAGCAACAAGAGAGTGGGGTGAAATATTTAAAGTATTAAATGAAAAAACCACCAACCTAGAATTCTGACCCTGTGAAAGTATCCTTCAAAAGTGAAGGATAAATAAAGGCTTTCTCAGAGAACCAAAAATTGAGGGAATTTGTTGCCAGTAGATCAGCCTTGCAAGAAATGTTAAAAGAAGTTCTTTAGTGACAAGGAAAATAATATACGTCAGAAACTTGGATCTACATAAAGAAAGGAAGAGAATTAAAGAAGGAATAAGTGAAAGTAAAATACATTTAAAAATTTTTTCTGATTCTTAATTGACCTAACATATAACAGTTTGTTCAAAATAGTAATAATAACAATGTAGTCAATAATGTGTATGTGTGTGTGTGTGTGCTTATATATAAGTGAAATAAATGATAGAAATGATACAAGGTACCGGAAGGAGGAATTACAATTATTTTGTTATTATAAGGTACTTACAGTACCCATGAAGCAGTATAGTGTTATTTTTTAAAAGTATATTTGTTAAGAATATAAAATATTAAAGGTATCATGTAGGTACTGTGGGAAATGCAAACACTATGTGTGGTTTCACTTCTCACTTTGCCTCTTAAGTACTTACACCATGAAATTTACAGAAACCCCTGCCTTCTGCAAACCTTATAATCATATAATCTTAGATATTTAGAGTAATATTTTTTCCCTCTTTAAAAAAAGAAAATAATTACTATTTACTCAACATCCAATTTGACAGAAAGTCCTCTTGACTCTGCCTTTAAAATATATTCACAATTAGCATACTTTAATTTCAACGTTTCTTGTAAGGCAAGTCTAGTGGTGATAAACGCCCTCAGCTTTTGTTTGTCTAAGAAAGGCTCTATCTCTCCTTCATTTCTGAAGGACAACTTTGCTGGGTGATGTAGTCTTTGTTGGCAATCATTTTCTTTCAGCACTCTGAATATATCATCCCACTCTCTCCTAGTCTGCAAGATTTCTGCTAAGAAATCCACCGATAGCCTTATAGGGGTTCCCTTTTATGTAAGATTTTTTTCTCTTGCTGGTTTTACTATTCTCTCTTTGTCTTTGATTTTAGACAGTTCTATTTTAATGTGTCTTGGAGAAGATCTCTTTGGGTTGAATCTTTTCGGGGACTTATGAGCTTCATAAACTTGGATGTCCAAATCTCTCCCCAGATTTGGGATGTTCTCAGTCATTATTTCTTTAAACTACCTTTCTACCTCTTTATCACTCTCTTCTGCTGGGACTCCAATAATGTGTAGATTGTTTTGCTTTGCAGTATCCCATAATTCCTGTAGGCTTTCTTCACTCTTTTTTATTCTTTTTTCATTGTTCTCTTTTGACTGGATAATTTCAAATGATCTGTCTTTGACTTCACAGATTCTTTCTTCTGCTTGATCAAGGCAGCTCTTGATGCCATCTATTGCATTTTTCATTTCATTCGCTGTCTGTTTAGCTCCAGAATTCTATTTTATTCTCTGTCATGATCTCTATTCCTCTGTTGTTTTGTTCATGTATTGTTTTCCTTATTTCACAGAATTGTTTTTCCGGTTTTTCTTGTAGTTCACTGAGCTTCCTTAAAGCAACTATTGCAGGGGCCGGCCCGGTGGTGCAGCGGTCAAGTGTGCATGCTCCGCTGCGGGGGCCCGGGGTTCGCAGGCTCGGATCCCGTGCGCACACAGATGCACCACTTGTCAAGCCGTGCTGTAGCAGCATCACATACAAAGTAGAGGAAGATGGTCACGAATATTAGCCCAGGGCCAATCTCCCTCAAGAAAAAAGGGAGAGGATTGGCATGGGATGTTAGCTCTGGGTTAGTCCTCCTCACCAAACAAACAAACAAACAAAAACAACTATTTCAAATTCTTTATCACATAAATCAAAGATCTTTATTGCTTTAGGGTCAATTACTAGGAAATTATTGCATTCCTTTTGTGGTGTCATGTTTCCTTGATTTTTCATGTTCCTTTAAGTCTTCTGTTGCTTTGCTTTTAAAGAAGCAGTCCCCTCCTCCAGTCTTTACTGACTGACTTCAGGAGAGAAACACCTTCTGTCAGCTCTGCTAGGTAATTCTGAGGCTTTCTCAGACTGTTTTCTATGCATATACCTGCTCCACACTTCTTGTTCTCTCTTTGGGGGGAATTATTAAGATTGTATGCCTTCTCTTAATCCTGCAAAGCCAGGCCAGGTGCTGACAGCCTCCTGTTTGCTTTCCCTAAGGTGGGCTAAATTCTCAAGTTTGTGTGCTTTCTCCCAATCCTCAGACTTGAGCCAGTTTTCTGAGTACGCTCTCTAGTCATCTGCAAAGTTCATACTCACTACCCACAGGTGTGTGCACAGGGAGCTAGCCATGGGGTTGGTGTGTGTGTGTGGGTGAGGCATACAGAGCAATGATGGTGCTGGGGGGCCAGTTGGGGGGATCTGCAGGTGAAGTGTCTTCAGAGGCTTGTGGGTGGGCTTCCTGATGAAGTCCACAAAGCAGTTAGTACACTCCACATGCCTGTGTTACCTTCAGAGCCCTGGCTGCTGTTCTATCAGCCCTTCTTTGCCCCCCAGTTGTGCAGCACACCTCGATATACTGGATGGGATGAGAAAGAAGCGGGTCTCTTTGGCAGTGTCCCTCATAACTGGGGAAGCCAGGAACTTACCTGCAAACTCTGACTTTCCCCCATGGGGGAAATTGCAAGCCAAGAACATTTCTCTTGCCGCTAAGCTGTGCCACCTGGGGGGAGGAGTGATGTTTGTAGAGTGAAAGTTTCTCTTATCCTCTTCAGTGGATCCAACATCAGACTTTTTTTGGCCCCGATGGTCTGCTGGAACTTCTTTTCTAGACACTAGAAATTCCACAAAGTCACGCTTGTCCATGAGTGATTGTCAAAATTGGTATTCTTTGGGGGGAAGATGGTATTAAATTTCTATTCCACCATTTTCCTGACATCCACCTGTTATAGTGTTATTTGAAAGTAGACTTGGATTAGTTGTAAACATATATTGCAAACTCTAGGACACCCACTAACAAAAGTAAAAAAAGAAGTGAAGCTGATATGCTAAGAAAGGAGAGAAAATGAAATCATATAAAATGCTCAATTAAAGTTACAAAAAGCAGAAAAAGAGTGGAAGACAAAAAATTGGAACAAAGAACAAGGACAACAAACAGAAAACAGTAACAAATATGGTAGCTATTAATCCAACTATATTAATAATCACTTCGAAAGTTAATGGTCTACATATACCAATTAAAAGATAGAGATTGTCAGAGTGGATCAAAAAACAAGACCCAATTATATGTTATCTACAAGAAACTCACTTTAAATATAAAGACACATATAAATTAAATGCAATTGGATAGAGGAAAATATATCATGCTAACACTAATCAAAAGAAAGCAGGAGTAGCTATGTTAATTTCAGATAAGGCTGACTTCAAAGCAAGGAAAGTTACTTGTGATAAAGGAGGGCATTACACAAAAATAAAGGGGTAAATTCTCCATGGAGAAATAACAATTTCTAATGCATATGCACCTAAAAAGAGAGCATAAAACTACATGAAGCAAAAACTAGTAGATTTGTAAGAAGAAGTAGGTGAATCCACTATTATAGTTGGAGATTTCAGCATCCCTAAATTAGAAATGGACCCAGCAGGCTAGAAATCAGTAAGGATATAGTTGAACTCAACACTACCGTCAATCAATTGGATATAATTGACATCTATAGAACTACCTCATCCGGCAACAGAAGAATACAAGTTCTTCTCAATCTCACATGGAACAGTCACCAAGCTATACCTTATTCTGCATCATAAAACACACTTTGACAAATTTGAAAGAATAGAAATCATACAATGTTTGCTCTCAGACTACAGTGGAATTAAACTATAAATCAAAAACAGAAAGGTAATTGAAAAATTCCAAAATGAGTGGATATTAAACAACACACTTTTAAATGACACATGGGTCAAAGAAGAAATCTCAAGAGAAATTTAAAAATATTTTTAACTTAATGAAAAAGAAAACACAATTTATCAAAAATTGTGGAATGCAGCAAAAGCAGTGCTTAGAGGGAAATTTATAGTATTGAATGCATATATTACAAAAGAATAAAAATCTAAAATAAATCATCTAAGTTTCCATCTTAGGAAACTAGAAAAAGAAGAGCAAACTAAATCCAAATTAAGCAGAAGGAAAAAATATAAGAATTAGAGCAGAAAGTAATGAAATTGAAAAAGGAAATCAATAGAGAAAATCAATAAAACCAAAAGCTGGTTCTTTGAAAAGACCAATAAAATTGATAATTCTCTAGCCAGGCTAACTAAAAAAATGAAGAGAGAGGGAGAAGACACAAATTACTAATGTCATAAATTACAGAGGGGACATCACTACAGGACCAATGGATATTAAAAGGATAATAAAGAACTGCTATGAACAACTCTATGCCCACAAACTTGATAACTTAGATAAAATGGACCAATTCCTTGAAAGACACAATTTGCCAGATCACACACATGAAGAAATAGACCACCTGAACAGGCCCATATCTATATTAAAAACTGAACCAATAATTAATAACTATTGGTAAATAATAACTCCAAAACAGCAAGCACCAAAGGCCTCATTGGGTTAACTGATGAATTCTACCAAATATTAAGGAAGAAATTCCACTTTTCTGTAATCTCTTTCAGAGTGCAGTAGCAGAGGGAATACTTCCTAACTCATTCTGTGAGGCAAGCATTATCCTAATGCCGAAACCAAATGAAGACATTACCAGAAACAAGAACTACAGACCAATATCTCTGATGAACATAGATGCAAAAATTCTCAACAAAATAACAACAAATCGAATCCAACAGTGGATAAAAATAATTATATACCATGACCCCGTGGGATTTATCCCAGATATGCAAGGCAGTTTCAATATTTGAAAATCGATTGATGTAATCCATGACATCAACAAGCTAAGAAAGAAGAATCACATGATCATATCAATAGGTGCAGAAAAAGCATATGACAAAATCCAACACCCAGTTATGATAAAAACTCGCAGTAAACTAGGAATAGAGGAGAACTTCCTCAGCTTCATAAAGAATATCTACTGAAATCTATCCCTAAAATCATAGTAATGCTGAGAAACTAGAAGCTTTCCCACTAAGATCAGGAACAAGGCAAGTTGTCCTTTCTCATCACTATTTTTCAACATTGTACAGGAAGTGCTGGCTAATGCAATAAGAGAAATAAAGGACATAAAATGTATACGGATTGGGGAAAAACAAATAAAACCGTCTTTGTTCATAGATGACATGATTATCTATACAGAAAATCTGAAACAATTGACAAAAACTCCAGGAACTAATAAATGATTATAGAAAGATTGCAAAATACAATGTCAATATACAAAAATCAATCATATATACCAGAAATAAACAAGTGGAATTTGAAATTAAAAACATGATACTATTTACATTAGAATCCATAGGTATTTATACATAGGTATAAATCTAATAAAATATGTACAAGATCTATATGAGGAAAGTACAAAACTCTGATGAAGGAAATCAAAGAAGAATGAAATAGAGAGATATGGCATATTCATGGATAGGAAGAGTCAAATTGTCAAGATAGTTCTTTCCAAATTGATCTATAGATTCAATGTAATCCCAATCAAAACCCCAGCAAATTATTTTGTAGATATAAACAAAGTGATTCTGAAGTTTACATAAAGAGGTGAAAGATCCAAAATAGCCAAAACAATATTAAAGGAGAAGAACAAAATTGGAGGACTAACACTACTTGACTTCAAGATTTATATAAAGCTATGGTAATCAAGACGGTGTGGTATTGGCAAAAGAGTACACAAAGGGATCAATGGAGCAGACTAGAGAGCCCAGAAATAGACCCCCATAGATATAGTCAACCAATCTTTGACAAAGGAGCAATGGTGTGAAGATGGTTTTCTTAATAAACGGTGCTGGAACATGCGAAAAAATGAATCTGGACACAGGCTTTACACCTTTCATAAAAATTAACTCAAAATAAATCATATCTAAACATAAAATGCAAAACTATATAACATAGGAGAAAACCTATATGATTTTGTGTATCGTGATGCCTTTTTAGATACGACACCAAAGATATAATCCATGAAAGAAATAATTGATAAGCTGGACCTCATTAAAATTAAAAATTTCTGCTCTGTGAGAAACAATGTCAAGAGAATGAGAAGACAAGCCACAGACTGGGAGAAAATATTCACAAAAGACTCATTTGATAAAGGACTATTATCCAAATTATACAAGAACTCTTAGAACTCAATAATAAGAAAACAATCTGATTTAAAAAATGGACCAAAGACTTTAACAGACATTTTACCCAAGAAGATGCACAGATGGCAAATAAGCATATGAAAAGATTCTCAACATCATATGTCACCATGGAAATGCAAATTAAAACAACTATGAGATAACCACTATACACATAATAGAATGGCCAAACTTCATAACACTCACAACACCAAATGCTGGAGAGGATGTGGAACAACAGGAGCTCTCAGTCATTTCTGGTGGGAATGCAGAATCACACAGCTACTTTGGAAGACAATGCGGCGGTTTCTTGTAAAAGTAAACATACTCTTACCATATGATCCAGGAATCACACTCCTTATTATTTAACCAAAGGAGTTGAAAACTTATGTCCACATAAAAACCTGCACAGGAATGTTTATAGCAGCTTTATTCATAATTGACAAAATGTGGAATCAACTGAGATGTCCCCCAATAGATATATGGATAAATAACCTGCGGTATGTCCAGATGATGGAATATTATTCAGCACTAAAAAAAAAAAAAAAAGAGCTATCAAGAAGCCATGAAAAGATATGAAGGAAACTTAAATGCATATTGATAAATGAAAGAAGCCAATGTGAAAAGACTACATACTGTGTGAGTCCAAGTATATAACATTCTGGAAAAGGTAAAACTATAGAAACAGTACAAAGATCAGTGGTTGCCAGGCTCAGTGAGGTAAGGGAGAGGGATGAATCAGCAGAGCACAGAGGATATTTAGGGGAGTGAAAATACTCTGTATAATGGATACATGTCATTATACGTTTGTCCAAACCCATATAATATACAACATCAAGAGTTAAACTGTAATGTAAACTATGGACTTTGGGTGTTAATGATGCTTCACCGTAGGTTCCTCAGTTGTAACAAATGCTCTATTCAGGTGGGAGATGTTGATAATGGTGGATGCTATACTTTTGTAGGGATGGGGGTTTGCACCTTCATCTCAATTTTGCTGCAATCCCAAAATTATTCTAAAAAATAAAGACATATATACAGATAGATATAGATATAGATATGTACATTCTTTCCACAGATATATCAAAATCATTAGAGACAATACTCACTATGAGGTGTCATATTCAAATAGTATTTTAACATCAAAATTAAAGGTTATCTTGAGGAAATGATCTGATCCTTACTCATATTTATAAAAACTTCAGTGTTCATATTCTTCCGGGGTGGGAGGCTTGACAATAGGGTAGAATAGAAAGTGACATAGACCTAACAACACACCCAGTTACACCATTTATTGATCATGCAGGTACAGGCATTTATGCCAGTTTTCTAGATTTTTAATAGATCATTTTAGGAAGATATCCTCAACATGAAATACCTATGGTGAAAAACTATTATTTTATAAACTTCTAATGAATAAAAAGATATGTTACAACAGCATTAGGAATCAAAGAAAACAAATATGTGAATGACTCTGCTGGCATCCCTTTGTGTTTTGTCCTGTAGCTTACAGTGCATTATCATTATCTCTTGGTGTTAACTCCAAAGGGTCAGGTCATATCTTACTGCAGTTGTCAATGCCTGGCATAAAGGAGCTTCTCAATGACTATTTACTGCTAAATCAACATACTGAAGACATTTCATACTCAAAACCTACATATCGGTTCTCCTGCCAGTCCTCTTCTTCCACATCATTGCAGTCTCTATTTTTCTCCGTCAACATGGAGAACAGAGCACCTTTTAATTTCTTCTAGAAAAATATCCACTTCCAATAAAGCATTAGTGAGTGTTATTGTGGGTTGAATTGTGTCC